>NW_006921615.1:17612320-17631830 GCF_000298275.1 Orycteropus afer afer
GGGTTTGAACCGCCAGGCTTCTGGTTAGCAGTCAAATGCCTCAGGCACTACGTCACCAAAACTCTGATTACAAGGGATATAGAGGGTCATTTCATAATGACAAAGAAATGTTTATGCACCTAAGTATGATCTTCAATATATATGAAACAAAATCTGATAGAGCTTCGAGGAGAAATAGACAAACCCACAATTTTGTTTAGAGGTTTCAAGGCATTGCTGGAAGGATGTACAGTTTGTACAGTGTTTCTGAAAGTTCCCTGTCAATATACTGCTGGAACCATTTTGAATTATCTTCAGCAAAATTTTAATGGCATGTGATATTAATGATATTGTTTGATAATTTTCACATTCTGTTGGATCACTTTTCTTTGGAATGGGCACAAACATCGATCTCTTCCAGTTAGTTTGCCAGATAGCTGCCTTCCAAATCTCTTGGCATAAACGAATAAGCACCTCCAGTGCTGCATCCATTTGTTGAAACATCTCAATTGGTATTCCATCAATTCCTGGAACCTTGTTTTTTGCCAATTCCTTCAGGGAAGTTTGGACTTCCTCTTTCAATACCATTCATTCTTGATCATATGCTGCCCCCTGAAATAGTTGAACATTGACAAATTATTCTCAGTACAGTGACTGTGTATACCTTCCATCTTTTTTTTTATGCTTTCTGAATCATTCAATATTTTGCCCATAGAATCCTTCAATATTCAACTTTAGACTTTAATTTTTTCTTCAGTTCTTTCAGCTTGATAAATGCTGAGCCTGATGTTCCCTGTTCATTTTCTAACTCCAGGACTTTGCACATTTCATTATATTCTCAAGCCCCTCTTTGAAATCTGTTCAGAGCTTTTATTTCATTTCTTTCATTAGCTTTAGCTACTCTACATTCAAGAGCAAATTTCAGAGTGTCTTCTGACATTCATTTTGGTCTTTTCTGTCTTTTTAAAGACTCTTTGCTTTATTCGTATATGATATTCTTGATGTCATCCCACGATTCATCTGGTCTTCAGTCTTTGGTATACATTGCATCAAATCTATTCTTCAGATGGTCTTTAAATTCAGGTGGGATATAATTAAGCTTGTATTTTGGCTCTCATGAACTTGTTTTCATTTTCTTCAGCTGCAAGTAGAACTGGCAGATGAGCTATTGATGGTCTGTTCCACAGTCAGCTCTTGGCCTTATTTTGACTAATGATATTAGGCTTCTCCATTGCCTCTTTCCACAGATGTAGTCGATTTGATTCCTGTGTATTCCATTTGGAGAGAGCCACATGTATAGCTGCTGTTTATGCTGTTGGGGAAAAAAAAAAAAGATATTTGCAATGAACAAATTATTGGTCTTGCAAAATTCTGTCATGAATTCCATCTCTGATATCTTTTCTATCACCAAGTCCATATTTTCCAACTACCAATGCTTCCTCTTTGTTTTCAACTTTCGCATTCCAATCACCGGTAATAATCAATACATCTTGATTGTGCATTTAGTCAATTTCACACTGCAGAAATTGTTAAAAATTTTCAATTTCTTCATCTTCAGCTTTATTGGTTGGTGCATATATTTGAATAATAGCCATATTAACTGGTCTTCCTTATAGATGTATAGATATTATCCTATCACTGATATATAGATAGATCTTGAAACAATCTTCTTAACAATGAATGTGACACCATTCCTCTTTAATTAGTCATCCCAAGCATAGTAGAACATATGATTGTTTGATTCAAAATGGACAATATTCATCCATTTCAGATCACTAATGTCTAGGATGTCGATCTTTATGCATTCCATTTCATTTTTGACAGCTTCCAATTTTCCTAGATTTATATTTCACACATTCCACATTGCAATTATTAATGCATGTCTGCATCTGTTTGTTCCCATTTGGAGTCATGCCCCATCAGCACATGAAGGTCCAAAGAGCTTTACTCCATCCACATCATTAAAATCAACTCTACTTTGAGGAGGTAGCTCTTCCCCAGTCGTGTTTTGAGTGCCTCCCAACCTGAGGGGCTCATCTTCTGGAACTATATCAATGTTTCACAGCTATTCATGAAGTTTTCCAGTAATGTATCAGACAGTGTTTCACTGCTATTCATAAGGTTTTCAGCCAATTTTTTCAGAAGTGGATAACCCCATCCTTCTTCTCAGTTTGTGTTAGTCTGGAAGCTCTGCTAAAAGCTATCCACCACGGATGAATTTACTAATATTCAAAATACAAGTGCCAAAGCCTCCAGCCTCACAGCAACATACAAGCCACCACAGTACTACAAAATGATAGACAAGTGGTGGTGGCACAACATAGTACATAAAAATATTGTTCTACATACTGTTTTGGTGATTAGTCATTGGAGTCATAAAAGCTTGAGTGGCCATCTAAGATGCAATGATTGGTCTCTCTTTACATGGAGCAAAGAAGTCTGAAGAAAATCAAAAACATATGAAAACAATTAGTCCAAGGGACTAATGGACCATATGACCCTCAGCCTTCACAACCCTGAGACCAGAAGAACAAGATGGTACCCAGTTACCAATGCCAAACACTTTGAAAGGGATCAAAATTGGAAATCCTGGATAGAGTGGGAAGAAAAATGTGGAAAAAATTCAAAAACACAGAAATGACCAGAATTACTGGTCAGATAGAGAATGGAGAAACCTCTGAGACTGTGGTCCCAGGTTTCCCTTCGGGCCTGGAATTGGACTCATTCTCATGGGTTAGCTCTCAGCCAAACAATAGGATACTTACAGGCAGAAAACCTACCCCAGAGAGATGCACCCCTTAGAACAGTCAAACATGAGAGATCAGAAGGGCAGTATCTGCATGGGGGGAAAGCTAGACAGATATGAATGCATGGGTAAGAAGGACACAGGGGAAGGATAGTCACAGAGAGGAGATGGGAGGACAGCTGTTTATTTTGGGCATTGTTATCAGTGCCATGAATCAAAATGTAATGAACTGTTGAGTGTAAAACAAATCTGCTTTGTAAATTTGCGTGCAAATCACAATGAAAAAAATTTTTTTTTAGAAATATATATATAAGAAATATGGCTCAGTTCATAATAACAGAAGAAATTTTAAGCCCAGAAGTCTCACTTGAGTTACCACAATGCAGAAACTCACCCAGTTTCCAAACCTAACCCAGTTCTCAGACCCAGAACTTTGATTAAGGTAAAGTGGGGCTAGAAGAAGTACACTGTAGTACAAGTATATAAATCTTGAAAATCTATAAATCTCCCTCCAAGCCTTCCTCAAAGGAACTTACATTCTCTTACTAAGTAACTGTTCTACACTGGAGAAAAGGAAATATCTAGACCTTTAGAGATTACTAGTTATTGGCTATGAATTGGCACTCGTTCCTGGGACACAGAGTACATGGGCACTACTCAAAGTGCAGGGTTGTAGTAGTCGATAGATTGATCTTGGCCGAAGTTTGACTCACATTGGCCCATTCCATCCGAGGACTCATTCTAAGGTATTTTTTCCCAGATCCTGAGCTTATAATTGGAATAGACATCTTTGGAAACTACCACAATCCCCATATTGGCTCTATAACCCTTGGGTAAATAAGGGTCATTATGGTAGAAAGGGCTAATTGGAAGCCCTTGGAAATTCCCCAAATTTCAGCAAGGAAATTTAAAAAATGTTTCAAATTATAGTTTTAGAAAATGATGAATCATCACAGGTGAGTATGACCCAGAAGATTCATGGAGGAAATGAGTGTGGCCCTGAGCCTTGACAGCAAGTTGGCTTTAGATGACAGAAAAGGTTGTTGTTGGGTGCTGTCGAGTCAATGCTAACTCACAGTGACATTATGTGACAGAGTTAAGCTGCCCTATGGGGTTTTCTAGACTGTAATCTTTAGGGGAACAGATCACCAGGTCTTTCTCCCACAGAACCATTGGATAAGTTCAAACTGCCAGCCTTCAGTTCAGCACCCAACCACTTCACATAACCACTTAGCATCACCAAGGCTCTTTGGCAGAAAAAGAAAGGGGTGGAATTCTAGGTGATAATAGTGTGAACAAAGTCAAAGGAGGAAGGAATACTGGTACTTGCTGGAGAGGACAATGAGGAGAATACCCTAGTAATTGGAGGACCAACTGTACAGAGAAACAACCACCCCATCATTTACTGGGGGGTCCAATAGTATTGTGGTTAAAAGCATTCAGCTGCTAACCAAAATGTTGGTGTTTCAAACCCATTGGCCACTCTGAGGGAGAAAGATGAGGTAATCTGTTTGCATAAAGATTTGTTGTTGTTGTAGTTATGTGCCATGGAGTCAGACCCGACTCATAGCGACCTCTCCTTGGGTTTCCGAGGCAGTATCACTACGGAAGTAGATTGCCCAACCTTCCTTCCGAGGAGTGGCTGGTGGGTTTGAACCGCCAGCCTTCTGGTTAGCAGTCAAATGCCTTAGGCACTACGCTACCAGAGCTCTTGCGTAAAGATTTATGGCCTTGGAAAATCTATAGGGATCTCTATGAGTCAGAATCAACTCAATGACAGTGGGTTTCTTTGGGTTTTGTGTGCCATTTGTTTTACGTGCCTTATTTTATTTTAAAAGATGCAACCAGTATGTAATTGTGGAAAATAAACTTACTGCAACTGAAAATTCTGCATCGATATAGTCTGCAATAATAATTTTGGACACTGGGGGGCGATTTAAATTAACAATATTTTGTAGGCAAATTGTGGTTAGCCTTCTAGTTAGCAGTCGAGTGCCTTAGGCACTATGACACCAGAGCTCCTGTCAGACACATTGTTGTTGTTGTTATGTGCCATCGAGTCAGCCCTGACTCATAGCGACCCCTCCTTGGGTTTCCGAGGCAGTATCACTACGGAAGTAGGATTGCCCAACCTTCCTTCCGAGGAGTGGCTGGTGGGTTTGAACCGCCAGCCTTCTGGTTAGCAGGCAAGTGCCTTAGCCACTATGCTACCAGAGCTCCCTGTCACATTAGAGTTGCCTAATTCACACTTTGGACTGAAGGAAAACTACCGCCCAAATAAAGCAAATCTGTTCACTATTAAGCTATCAATATGAGAAATAGAATCCATTGTCAGGGTTTAGGGTCAAAGAAGATTTATTACCAAAGCATATGTGGGAATTCAGGTTAGTTAGTATATGCCTCACTTTCCTGAAAATATCACGCTTTCTTTCTCTTTAAGGATGTTTATGGATTTTGCCTTTAACTAACATTGGTAAGGAATGGGTAAAATTCTGTACTTTTCATTGTCATTACTAACACATTGAACACAATGACTGGAGACTGTCTCTCAGTTATCAGAATCTGTTGGCACTCTATTAGACAGTTTTCCCTTTTTTTTTTTTTTTTTTGGCCTGGTATTTTGTCTTTTCTTCACACATGCCCTTGTGCTTTAACTCTCACCATGAAGATCATAAAATCATGGGGATCTTCCCTGAAAGTCTTTTTATGGCATCTCTCTCTTGGCATAAAACTGTATGCAGGAGAAATTAAGCATTAGTATGCTTGATTTTAAGAACAAGTATTGTTGAGGCCAATCATTTCTCATTTGTTCATCCATTCATTCATTCTTGAAACAAGCAATTAATGAGTAAAGACCATATCCTAGTTACTGGGGGCACAAAAATAATAAGTATGATTCAGGCTCCATAAGCTACTTCTATTCTGTTGTTGTTAGGTGCTGTCAAGTCAGCTTCAACTGACAGCGACCCTATGTACCACAGAATGAAACACTGCCTGGTCCTGCACCATTGCCACAATCCTTGCTATACTTGAGGCCATCATTGCAGCCACTATGTCAATCCATCTCTGCTTGAATATTTTCTCTTAGAAAGATCAGCACAAGGCCAGTCTCTATGAGGTGGAAGTTAAAGATGTCCCAAATGTCCAACTTTCCCAAACTGCCATGCTACTCCATCTCTCTGACATCAACTCCTCCTCCTCCCCTCAATAATCTTTCTCCTGTCTTAGGGTTCCATAGTTCACTGTAATGTCTCACAGAATTCACAAACTCCCAAGGAAACACCTCACAGGGTGGTGGTGGAAGCTGGGAGGCTGGCAGGGTGGTAAGACCCCGGCCTATGAGCAGGTCTGTAAGGCTCTCCCAATTCATGTGGTTGCAGGGGTTGAAGAACCCAAATCAGCAGGTCAGACTGCAGCTGCTGTCTGAAGTCCAAGGGTGAGATGATGTGAAACCAAACATAGAACTGGAGCAAGAGAGAGTGAATTTTCCCACCGCATTCACATATATATACCCTCAAAGAAGCTAAGTGTGGTGGCCTGAGTCACACCCTCCTGCAAGGCGGGACTCAAGATGCATCCCACCCTAAACAGACTTAGAGAATTGGATTTACAATACATCACGGAGGATGGCTAGAAGGGCCATATTAAGCAATTCACTGCACTGCAGGCCACCCTCTGTGGCTCTTCTAGCCATTTGCCCTTTTGCATTTGAAGGATTAATTTGTCCCTCTCAATCATTTTACCAGTCTCCAAAGTCATTAACAATTAGTCCTTCAGTAGGACAAAAAGTCCTAAGGGTGAGGTTACTCAGGTATCGGTCATCAGGTCTGCTGCAGGTGTCCATCTGATCTCATCAGGTACTCCAAAATTTGTCTCACCTTCACCCTTTCTGGCCTCTGACAAAATTTAGCATTATTCCCTTGCTCTGAATCTCTATTTAGATATCAGCATAATGTTAGATTTCCCCTGCTACATAACCCATTTATTCATTCCTTTACCTTCAGCTATTATTTTTCCTTCCTTCCTTTGTCATTTATTTTTACCCAGACTTTCCCACCTTGGGAAGGGACACCAGCATCAGCTGCTGTGCTGGTCCAGATTGCTGGTAGCAAGTACTTCCCCCTCAGTCCACTTACATTCATGTTGGGTAGGGTTACATAGGTACAAAACTAGTGGCCTATCTCAACCTCTAGGCAAGACTGTAGTATTCACTGTCAGCCCCATTTTTGCCAGATGGGAGAAGGTAAAATCCATCCCATAAGGCCCTTGGGAATTCTGGTGTACAGGTTCAGGGGTATAGTTATAGTCTCTTGCTAAGGGATCACCCCTGCCTCTGGCACCCACAGCTGCATTCCAGGTCCTGGGACCACAGCTTCTGGCAGGAAGAAAGCAATGTCAGGTGATGTGGGGAAGAACTGTACAGTGGCATCCGCATTCTCCCCCACCCGCTCTTCCCCAGATCCCGCAGAAAAATGTAGGAATCTGTCCAGTGGTGATCCTTCCCTCACCCCTCTCATGTTGAGTGTGGGCACACATTGAGGGTCTTCTCTTCTTCATTGACCCTCTACTTTACCAAGCATGCTATCTTTCTCCAGAGTCCCTTCTAACATGACCAAAGTAGGTGAGACAAAGTTTGGCCATTCTAGTAGGAGGGAAACATGTGATTACAATATAATGTGCTTAAGTGCAATAATAAGAGTGATGTTGATTTCAAAAAAAAAATTGTCTGATATTCAATATGAAGCATCCATATGACACCTTTCCCAAGTTTCCCCAGCCATTAGCTTGGTGAGAATCATTGCTTTTGCAATTACTAAAAGTCTCATCCCACCAAAGTCAGCAGTAACCTGGGCATGATACAGTAGCATTGGAAAAGTCTGAGGGGCAGCAAGAAGTCTCTAGGTGGTACAAACAGTTAACATGCTTGGCTTGTAACCAAAAGGTGGAGGGTTTGAATCCACTCAGAGGTGCCTCAGAAGAAAGGCTTGGCCATCTACTTCTGAAAAATCAGCCATGAAGACCCTATGGAAAAAAGTTCTACTCTAACACTCATGGAGTCCCTGTGAGTGTTCCATGGCAACTGACAGGAGGGGCAGCAAAGCAGTGATAAAGACCAGGGTGATAAAGACTCCTTAGGTATTGTATGGTAGAATCAAGCAACCTGGATCCTTGTATAAAAGCAAATAGGTTCAAAGGAGTCTTCACTCCTTGACTGGTTTCCCAGTAGAAGGAACCACCTAGACTGCAGTCTTGCCTGTTTTAACCAAGTCAAGCAAGGAGTCTTCTGAGTTAAGCATTTGGTAGGAATTATTTTTTCCCCCCAAGTTTGTTTGCTCACAGTGTCCTTGAGAAGTCTGACTCCTGCCCCCACACCCATCTCTGATATTTACCCTCTGCAACTTGCTGGAAATTAGATGTTCTAGCACAGAGGTGAGCAGTCTCTTCAGGCTTGAGAGCAAGCAGCAGGGTTGAGCAGTGCCCAGTTGATGTACTTGGCTTACTTGCCTGGAACACTGATTGGCAGAGGAGATAAAATGCAAAAGAAAAATTACTAGTGAAAGAACAGAAGAGTGGGAAAACACAAGAATGAGAAAAGAAGGAAGGAAAGAAGGCCTGAGGTAATCAGGACTTGGGAGTCAGCAGTGGTGTCACTAGGGAAATGTGGGGGCTGCAGACTGCAGTGGGTGTTACTGACAGAGGGGGTGACACCAAAATGACTGTCTATAAAAGTTTTGTGCAGTGTTTCAGCAGAAATTTTTTTTAATAAAAATATCCCTCATATAAATAGTTGCCAAAACAAACCCCTTTTTTGTAAATCCAGCTTACATGTATCAATATACCTACAAGGCTAAAACTCTATGCTAAATTACTTTTTGAACATTTGCATGTGCTCATATTAGAGCTGTCATTATTACCCAATTATAATGATGCTTTCCAGTTACATGGTTTTTTCAAAACATGCTGTAAGCATGCACTGTTGTTTTCACAGCTGCCAATGTTTCTATAGTTGCTGATTTTGTCAAGTTTTCTGGTATTTAACTACAATGTTGTGGTAATTAGTATTTGTGAACATACATCAATAACTTTTTTGAGAATTAAGTAGGAATCAAAGAAAAGGAGAAAAATCAAAAAGGTTTCTGCTCAGTTACTAATAATGTTTTAAGAATGTTGTAGTTTAATGTAGAAAGATTTTATAAAATAATTTTGTTGTTAGCATTCATATAATCTAAGAAATATTACAAATAAGCAATTTACAAGTATATTTATCACAATTAATTCTGTAATTGAAATTGATAATAAACATTACTAGGGACTTCTGAACGGTCCGGTACAGGAAGAGGTCCATGGATGACACCAACTCTAGTTGCACCACTGGCAGTCAGCACATACTGAATAAAAAAGTGGTCTATTCCCCTAATAAAAACCTGAAGCTCCACATAGAGCTTAACTTTATATAAGAAAGACTGGAAACCAAAAGAGTAGTTGCTTTCACTCTGCTTTGAAACTTCAAATCTCTTTTGTTTCTTCTGGTACAAAGAAGAATTTCCAAAGTGTCTTAAGTGGAGAAACGCTGGATCAGAATTTTATCTTTGTGTCCCTTGTGCTTAGTACAGTATTTCACATATATCATGTGTGAGTGAGGGAAGAAGGGAAGGTGTTCTCGTTACCTAGTGCCGCTCTGACAGGAATATACCACAAATGGAATGGCCTTAACAAACAGGAGTCTATTCTCTCACAGTTGGGAGGCTTTAAGTCCAACTTCAAAGTGCCAGGTTCTAGGGGCTATGTGAAAGCTCCTCCACCTTGGGCTTCAGCTCTGCCTCTTGCTCCCAGCCCACTGAAGCTAGAGGCATCTCTCCAGTCAGGCAGCTGCTAGCTACTGAGGCTGACAAACCCAAGGTAGACAAGTGAAAAGGCACAATCCCTATGTTACCAAACCACACAGCAGGCCATTAATTCAAGTCCATTATAAGTCCCAAGGTTGGCAGAACATGGCAGGTGGCTGAACAACAACATGGCTACATGCAAGGTCCAAGTGTGCCATAAGCTAGAGACCATTCCCAAAGCCACTACTTGTATACAGGAAGCAAACCCCATCCCTAAAGCAGCTACTCAGCTGCTTGTGGTAGATCCAACTAATGGAATTGATTACCAGTCTCATCAGGGGGAAAACTACCACCAGCTGCCCAGCCACTCAACCAGGCCCAGCGAAGTTGACACACAAACTTAACCACCACAAAAGGAAAAAAGAAAGGAAGGAAAGAGGGAGGGAGAGAGAGAGAAGGAAAGAATGATAGATGGATTAGGCTCAGCTTGCTTGCAGCTTCTGGTTTTCTTTTAATAACTCCCAACTATTAAAAAAAAATTAGGAGCTCTGGTGGTGTAGTGCCTAAGGCATCTGACTGCTAACCAGAAGGCTGGCAGTTCAAACCCACCAGCCACTCCTCGGAAGGAAGATGGGGCAATCTACTTCTGTAGTGATACCGCCTCGGAAACCCAAGGAGAGGTCACTACGAAGCAGATCCGACTATAAAAATAATAAAAATTCTAAACTTGAGTCACTAGAGGGAGGCAAAGGAACATGAGAAAATGCTGTGGTTACTTCCACTACGAGGCAGGACTGTCTTAGACTCATTGTGAGAATGAACATACTTCATTGACCAGTCAAGATTAGAATCGGAAAATTAGACTTTTCTACCTTCCCCTTAATTCACAATGTGTGCCCTATCTTTGAGAAGACTGAAATGTATATATTTGTAAGAACTAAAAAGAAAAACTGCTTACATAGACTAGTGCAGAATTATTGAGTCCAAGTCAGAGGAGGGTGCTTACAGGTCATTTGTTCAAATCAATGACCCTCAGGGGCATGGTCTTAGCATACAGTGTGACTCAGTGGGAGAATGGGTAGAAATATGAGCCCTGGGATCAGGGCTCTTCATCTATGCAACTTTAACTAGTTACCCATCCTCTCAGGACCTCAGTTTCTTCATCCGTAAAATGGTGACTATAGTGGTTTCCACCTCATTAGGTTGCTATATGAATCCTATAAACTAATACATGAAAAATCTCCATAAACAGCAAAGAACTATATAGATGTAAATATAGTTATCATTAACTATGTGTTCACATCATGAGATTGTCTATTTAATTATGTTCTTGAAATTGTCCAATGAGAGAGTCCATAGACTAGAAGTTTTAGTACAAAAAGAACCATGGCCATTCCTCTTCATATGGTGCCTGGTACATACTAGATATTGTTTTTTAAGTTTATTACATGAATGAGTAAATACACATATGTAGGAAAACCATATCATTTACTGTCTAAAACAAACTGGTTTTTGAAGTCTAGTTACTCCAGGAAATAAGTCAAAAGCAGGAGACTGTCTCAGGCCAAATAGGACATGTGACACATGATCACCCTACTTATATAGCACTTACGCTGTGCTGGTCACTGCCCTACGTAAATTACATATTTCATATTATTTAATTTTCACAGCAATCCAATGAGGTGGGTACTATTATTAATCATGTTCTACTAATAACTATTGAGACCCTACTATGTGTCTCAAGTTATCAAGATTTTTATGATACACCACAAAACAACCACAAAAAAGCAAAGTTTTCTGCCCTTAAAGGGTAGGGGTGAGGGAGACAGGGAATAAGCAATAAATATAATAAATAAGTAAATTAAATCACATGCTAGCAGGTAGTAGTGCTATGTGTAAAAAGAAGAGCAGAGTAAGGGAGTTTGGGAGTGTTGAATGAGAAAACTAAGGCACAGAAACATGTAATTGCCCAACATCTCCAGCTGATTAGTAACAGAGCCCCAAATCTAACTTAGGCAATCTGGCTCCAAAAATATCTTGCTTTTGACCTTTTTGTGACTGAATTATTTTGTTTGTTAGAGTTGGTTGGTATAAGGTTTTTCAGTAATGAAATGCATGCTGAATAATTGAGTCATATTAAAATTTTGTTAGGTAAGATAAATTTTGATAAAGAGTATGTGGGAGACATTTGTCCCTCTGGACTCTAGCAGTAGGATAGGTGGGATTAGGCATGTGAAAATTTGTTTGTTCTTAGCAAACCTTTTTTATGGTATAAAACTTTGGGAAATATAGGCTAACACATAAAATCCCCCTGCAATATTTGCCCATAATTGTTGGCTCAGTGTTCTTCTTCTTAGTGCTACATTCTATCTTTCCTTCTAGATCCTTTGACAGGTAGGCTTTCTGACCTGTCTGAGCCATATGTCAGTTGGCACCTCACTTACTCCTGGCTTGTTCTTCACAAGAGAGGACAGTCTTCCTTTTATTTACTTATTTTTATTTCCTGGCCCACAGTAAGCTGCCTAATGAGAGCTAGCCTGAAGGAATGCTGGTCACATTTGCCCCCAGTTGTTACATGGTGCTGTAAACAAAAATTAACACAGCAATCTTACAAAAACACCTGTGGGGGGGGGGGGGGCGCTGGGAGGGGTGTGTGCGGAGCAGGGGCAGCTGGTAACCAAGCAGAAGTTTCCCAAACAGAAATTTCCCATGATTTGCGTAAAGGTACAGTATTGCCTGAACATAAGTTATTCACTTGGAACTTACATCATCACCAAAACCACAACCTCCAAATGACATACAGGAAACCATACCCACATTTACAAGGCTTATCTAGCTGTACAAAAGCTAAGACAAAAGTTTTACACACTCATACCTCTGGGATGCACCTCCCCTCATTCAATACCCTCTAAGGACTCTAATTCTGCATCAAAGAACATTTCTTTAGTTATAAACAGTTACACATGTCCCTACCAGACCAGCATATACTATCAGTGGAACACTAGCATCCCAAGACATAAGAAAGACAAAAAAAAAAAAAAAAAAAAAAATGTATATGGATTGTTAAATGGAAAACCAATTTGATCTGTCAACTTTCACCCGAATCAGAAAGACAAAAAAAAAAAAAAAGTAAATGCACCATATATGTCCCACTGGTCATGAAAAGGTTAACCTCTACACAGCTTTGTCCTTCACTTCTGATTTGCATCTAACTTGCTACATACTCAAATTAAATTTCTCTCTAAGTGGCTTAGAGGAGAACACAAAACTTGATAATCCTCTGGTAGACTGGAATCTCCAACCTTTTGTTTAGCATGTCAACTATTTGCACCACCCAGGGACTCCACGATAGACATTGGGTCCCTGGAATTGCTTGCCTACTCAGCAGGAATGAAGATCACATCTCTCCTCCACTTAGAGAACGAGAACTCTTTGTTCATGATTTGGGGAAACAGCAAGAAGAACCTACCAGACAACTTAGTAAATTATTTCCAGGGGAGGGGCCAAGTTTCCCGAAAGTCTAAACTGCTTGAACTACTGATATTAGTGAAGCATGTTTGAGCCATATAAACCACATGATGTTGAACTTCCTCTGCCCTGCCACCACTCCCCTCTTCTACTCTCTCCTGGGTGTGCTTCTTCCCCTTCCTCGTCTTGTGACTCTGGCAGAACTCCAGAGTGGTTATTCAACCTGTCTCAAGTCACCCCATGCCAAATAAGAAAGAAAAGGCAAGTGTAGGCCCCAGGGCAAGGGTTGCTGGGCTCAGTGAGGCTGTCACTGCCAAGAGCACCATCAATAGTCTGAGGCTGGGCAGTGAGCACAAAGAAATCTTTAAATTTGAAATTCAGTCTGCAGAAAGAGATTGAGCATTCTCCGCCTTCTGGGTCTGTACATCCCTGATTAAATTCTCTAGACTTCATATCATCTAGGAAGCAAATAGTGACAAATATTTATTGAGAGTCTATATGTTCAGAACCCTGGTGGTACAATGGTTAAACACTCAGCTACTAACTGAAAAGTTCAAACCTACCAGCAGCTCCACAGGAGAAAAGTCCTGGTGATCTGCCCCCATAAAGATTAAACAACTTAGAAAACCCTATAAGGCTGTTCTACTATGTCATATAGGATCACTATGAGTTGGAATTGACTCGATGGTGCACAACAACAACAACACTATATGCAATTGGAAGCTCTTGGAGTGTAATGCCTAAGGCATGTGTCTGCTAACCAGAAGGCTGGCAGTTCAAACCCACCAGCCACTCCTAGGAAGGAAGATTGAACAATCTACTTCCATAGAGATACTGCCTTGGAAACCCAAGGACGGGTCATTATGAGGCATAAATGACTCAACAGTGAGTTTGTTTGTTTGTTTTTGTGCTCACAATTATTTGCTTTTGTGGACACTACTTTTTTACCTGAAACTCTGTCTCTCTCTGGATCTCTTTTTCATATCTACAAAGTAAAGGAGTTAAGAGTTGGCAATCTCCAGAAATTCTGCTTTAGAATCCTGACTGGTCCCTTGCTAAACTTGTCCTGAAAACAGAGATCTGTCTTATCTTTCTCTACCCATGTCATGGAAGAGATACTGGCTGAGTATCTACTGAACAAATCAAATGTCTGAAGTTTCAACAACCAGACAAAGACTGACTCACCTTTTATAAATGTATGAGAAAATGTGTCATACAGTTTTCTTATGGTTGGACAGCTACCTAATTGTCTAATGCTTTTGACCTCCACAAAAGAACATTGACTGACTTTTGCAAACCTTTCAAAATCTAAAAATATCTTCCATTGCACAAATTATATGAAAAACACTTTATTTAAAAGCAAACAGTATCTCTTTTTTTTGTATGAAGCTTCTATTTTTTCTTTTTAATTGTGATTTGAGTGAAAGTTTACAAAACAAATTGGTTTTCCATTCAACAAGTCGTAGACATTTTGGTTAGTATTATTAATTGCAATCCCCACAATGTAACAGCAGTCTTCCTACTTCCTCCATGTGTTTATCATTTCCCTTCATCCATCTTTTCTATCCTTTCCTGCCTTCTTAGCTTTATCCCTGGGCAAATGCTGCCCTTATCTTCTAGAATGGTTGATTGTTGCAATGAAAGCATACCTTCCTGATATTTTTGCTCACCATACAAGCCTGTATATCAGTTGGCTGAAAGTTGAGTTATGGGGGTGAATTGAATCTCGGTTTGAAGGGTTACTAAGGACCATAGTCTCAGGGGTTCCCTCAGTCTCTATCAGACCAGTAAGCCCAGTTTTTCTTTGACTTTGAGTTTATTTCCACATTTTTCCCCCACTCTATCTGGTATCTCCTATAGTGATCTCTTTCAGAGCAGTGAGCATTGGTAGCTGGGTATCTTTTAGTTCTTCTAGTCTCAGGTTTATGGAGGCTAGGGTTCTTATGGCCCCTTAAATCTCTGGACTAATTGTATGCTTTTGTCTGTGGTTTTCTTCATTCTTCTTTGCTCTGGATGGGGAGACCAATAGTTACACCTTAGACAGCAGCTCACAAGTTTTTAAGACCTAATCACTACTCACCAAAGTAGGATATAAAATATTGTCTTTGTAGATTATGTTATTTCAATTGACCTTAGTGTCCCCTGAGACTATGGTCCCGAACCCCCATGCCCAGACTCATTCCCCCAAGGTGGTTGGTTATGACTAAGAAGTTTTCATAACTTTTTCATAACTTTGCCCTATGTATGCTCTACTGGATACATTTACAGCACATATAAATACATATGTAGAAATATCTTCTGTGAAACATACATTATGTATGTGTGTGTGTGTAGATGTAGTCTCATTAGCCTTCCCACTCCTGCTCAACCTGAGTGTCACATATTTATCTGTGGTAGTTAGGGTTGTGTGTCAATTGCCTGGGCCATGATTTTGAGTGGCTTGGCAGCTGGATGTAATTATTCCCCATGATGAGACTGGAAGTGGTATAATCACCTCCATGGTGGAATCTGTTGTAGGTAGCTAATTAGTTGAAGGCAAGTTGCCTTTGGGGTGTGGCCTTCTTCCAGTATATATGGAGAAATTTTGGAAAAGATCTTTAGCTTTTTGGATGATTTTAGATCCTGCATTTGACCTGTCATCATCTCCAGTTCCTGGGCTTGAACCAGTAGCCTGCAGTGTTGTCTGCTGATCTTGAGACTATTGCCTTCATAGCCTGTGAGCCAACAATCTGTCATTTTACCTGCCAATCTTTGATTTGTCTGCCTCAGCGGCCAGCAGCTGTGTGAGTAAGGAGAAGCCTCCAGCTTGCTCCAATGAGCCTGGAAAGCAGAGCTAAAGCCCAAAGTCAAGAGGCCTCCACCCAGTCCCTACAGCTGGCACTGTGAAACTCAGACTTCCAGGCTCAGAGACTTTAAGAGAATAAATTTTTGTTAAAATCATCCATGTGTGGTATTTCTGTTGTTGTGCAATAGAGAATTAAAACAGTATCCACTTGTAGATTATTCCTACTGTCATTGCAGGATTATGTGATCATGTATGTAATAGTATTTACCTTTGTAGCCTTTAACTCTCGTGTTCCTCCGGTATCTTTCTCTGCCTTGATCATTATGAGCTGACCTTCCCCTTATTGTATATTGCCTTTTTCTTCACCCAATTTAATATATGTATATACTCTATTAGTGATTTACCTTCCCTTCCCCTCCCACCTCTGGTAACCTTCAAAGAATGACTTTTTTTGTGTGTAAACCTTTTCTCGACTTTTTACAGAAGTGGTCTCATACAATTTTTGTCTTTTTGTGATTGGCTAATTTCACTCAGTGTAATACCCTCTAAGTTCATCCATGTTATGAGATGTTTTGCAGATCATCATTATTCTTTAATGTTGTGTAGTATTCCATTGTGTGTGTTACCATAGTTTGTTTATCCATTCATTTATTGATGGGCACTTAGGTTGTTTCTATCTTTTTACTATTGTGAAAAATGTTGCAATGAACATGCGCATGCATATAGGTTTTTGTCTTGTTCTTATTTCTCTAGGATATAGTAGTGAGATTGCTAGATCATATGGTATTTCTATTTCCAACTTTTTAAGGAAGTGCCATACCATTTTCCACAGTTGTTGCGCTATTTTACAATCTCACCAGTAGTGTATGAGGGTTCTAGTTTGTACACATTCTTGCCAGCACTTGTTGTTTTCTGTTTTTTTGAACTTTGCTATTACGGCTTGGGTGAGATGATATCTCATTGTTTTTTGATTTGCCATATATTAGGGCTCCTAACTTTGTCCCTATTTTCTTGAAAAAAAAAACATTATCTTTTGAAAAATAAAGTTTGAGGACTTACACTAATCAATTTCAGAACTTACTACAAAGCTACAGTAATCAAGACAGTGTGATACCAGCATAAAGAGAGACATATATATCAGTGAAATAGAATAGAGTCCAGAAATAAGCCATTCCATTTACAATCAATTGATGTTTAACAGAGATGCCAATGTTATTCAATGAGAAAAGAATAGTCTTTTCAACAAATGGTGTTGAGACAATTGGGTATCCACAAGTAAAAGAATGAAGTTTTAATCCTACCTCACCCTATAAACAAAATTTAAATCAAAATAGATCACAGAACTTAATGTAAACATGGAGAATGACTGCTAATGGGTATGGAATTTCTTTTTGGAGTGATAAAAATGTTCTGAAATTAGATTATGGTTGCTTTTGCACATCTCTGTAAATATTCAAAAACCAGTGAATTATACCCTTTAAAAGGGTAGATTTAATGGTATGCAAATTATATCTAAATAAAACTTGTTTTAAAAAACTCAAGGTTTGAGGGGGAAAAAAAGACTTGATTTTAGTTAAGTGTTAAAGTCTAAGAAATAATAAGGAGAATTAATTGCTGCACCCTAGCTCTGAGGGGTGATTTTTTAAATTTATTATCCAATTAAGTATGACAACATTAGCATTTAGTTTCCAGGGCAAATATGATATAATTATCAATGTTGTTAGGTGCAATTGAGTTATTTCCAACTCATAGTGACCCTATGTACAACAGAACAAAATATTTGCTGGTCCTTCACTGTCTCCAGAATCACAGCTATGTCTGAGCCCATTGTTGCAGCTACTGTGTCATCCATCTCATCGAGGGTCTTCATCTTTTTTGGTGACCCTCTGCTTTACCAAGCATGATGTTCTTCTCCAGGGACTGGTCCTACCTGATAACATGTCCAAAGTACATGTGAGACGATATCTTCCCATCACTGCATTTAAGGAGCATTCTGTCTGTGCTTCTTCTAAGACAGATTTGTTCATTTTTCTGCCAGTTCATAGTACCTTCAATACGCTTTTTCAACACCATAATTCAATTACATCAATTCTTCTTTTGTCTTCCTTACTCACTGTGCAAATTTCACGTGTGTTTTTGTTATCTAGTGCCACAGATAGTGGGAGCTCTGGCAGCGCAGTGCCTAAGGCACTTGACTGCTAACCAGAACGCTGGCGGTTCAAACCCACCAGCCACTCCTCAGAAGGAAGATGGGGCAATCTACTTCCGTAGTGATACTGCCTCAGCAACCCAAGGAGGGGTCGTTATGAGTCGGGTCCAACTCAACGGCACATAACAACAACAACAGTGCCACTCTAACAGAAATACCGCAAATGGGTGGCTTTAACAAACAGGGATTTATTCTTTTACAGTTTAGGAGGCTAGAAACCCAAGTTCAAATAGCAAGTTCTAGGGGCTGGGTGAAGGCCCCTTAATCTTGGGCTTCAGCTCTGTCTCTTGCTCCCAGTACGTTGAAGCTGGGGCCTTCTCTTAACTAAGGCAGCTGCTGGATGCTGAAGCTGACAAGCTGAAGGTTGACAAGTAAAATGACTCAGTCTCAAGATTATCAAACAATGTGAGAGGCTACTAGTTCAAGTTCAGAAACTGTCCCAAGGTCAGCAGGAAACATAGCAGATTGCTGAATGAAGACTCAGCTAAATGCAAATTCCAAACATGCCAAAAAGCTCAAGACCTTTCTCAAAGCATCTTCTTATATACTGGAAGCTGATACAAAAAGTCATGTAATTTCTTCACTGCTGCTTCCGTAAGTATTCATTGTGGATCCAAGTAAAATGAAATCCTTGACAACTTCAATCTTTTTTCCAATTATCAAGATGTTGCTTGTTGGTCCACTTGTGAGGATTTTTGTTTTCTTTATGTTAAGGTGTAATCCTCACGAAAGGCCATGTTGTTGTTGTTGTTATTTGCCGTTGAATCGGACTCAACTCATAGCAAGCCCTCCTTGGGTTTCCGAGGCAGTATCACTACAGAAGTAGATTGCCCAACCTTCCTTCTGAGGAGTGGCTGGTGGGTTTGAACCACCAGCCTTCTGGTTAGCAGTCAAGTGCCTTAGGCACTATGCTACCAGAGCTCCCCACTAAAGACCATAGTCATTGATTTTCATCAGCCAGTGGTTCAAGTCCTCTTCACTATCAACAAGCAAGTTTGTGTCATCTTCATATCTAGGGTTACTAATGAGTATTCTTCATATAGTACAGCTTCTCAGATTATTTGCTCAGCATACAAATCGAATAAGTGTGGTGAAAGGATATAACCATGATGCACACCTTTCCTAATTTAAAACCACACAGCATCCCTTTGCGCTGTTTGAAAAACCGTCTCTTGGTCTACATACAGGTTCCTCATGAGCACAATTAAGTGTTTTAGAATTCCCATTCTTCACAAAGTTATCCATAATTTATTATGATCCACACAGTCAAATGCCTTTGCACAGTCAGTGAAACACAAGTAAACATCTTTCTGGTGTGTTTTGCTTTCAGCCAAGATTCATCTGACATTAGCAATGACATCCCTAGTTACACATCCTCTTCTGAATCTGGCTTGAATTTTAGCAGTTCCCTGTCAATGTACTACAGCAACCATTTTTTAATTATCTTCAACAAAATTATATTGTGTTTAATGATTTAGTTTGATAATTTCTGCATT
>NW_006921615.1:17633565-17637029 GCF_000298275.1 Orycteropus afer afer
CACCCTACCAAGCATGACATCCTTCTCCAGGGAATGGTCCCTTCTTACAACATGACCAAAATAGGTGAGACGAAGTCTGGCCATTCTTGCTTACAAGGAGCATTCTGGCTGCACTTCCTCCAGGACAGATCTGTTAGTTCTTTTAGCAGTCCACGGTACTTTCAGCATTCTTAGAGTTTCACACTTAAGACAATGAAGTCTAGCTGAGGGAAGGTCTGGAGGTTAATGTCAAAATCCCTCAGGCTGTGCTAAATCTTGTTTATCACAAAAGGTAAGGAACAGACTGAAAGGCATCTTCTCTTATAAATTAATCAAAGTTTAATAGTCAAGAGTCAGAATAGAATAAAATTATTTTTAGATAAGTTAACAACAACAACAAAAAAATGTACCGCCCAATGCTGCATTCTCAAGAAGGTCTCAGAGGATACTTCACCGAAACGAGAGAAAAAACCTAGAAAGAGGAAAAGAAAACAGAAATGAGAAACAGGTGAGCCTACATCAGAAAGAGTAAAGGAATCCCCAAGGTGATGGTGAAGAGCGATCCTGAGCAACAGCTATACCTCAGGCATCGAGCTCAGCTGGTCCAGAGTGCAGCTGGTCAGGAAGTACCAGGAGATTCCTTATTAGCAGGATGAAATTGAGAGAACACCTGAAGCCTCTAAATGTCTTTAGAGAAGATCTTTAGACCAAAGAATATGGAGCTTTGTTAGTGATACACACAACTCAGCGCCATCAAGTTGATTCTGACTCATATCAGCCCTATAGGACAGAGTCCAAGTGCCCCACAGGGTTTCCAAGGATGTGAATCTTTATGGAAGCCAATTGCCAACACATCTTTCTCCTGCTGAGCAGCTGGTGAGCTTGAACCACTGACCAACCTTTTGGTTAACAGCTGAGCACTTTAACTACTGTGCCACAGGGCTCCTTTATTGGTAATAGATATCTGGAAAACCAAGAAACTGAAATAATAAGTTTGTTTTAACTCTAGAGAAAACAAAAAGTTGGGTCAAAAAGGAAAATTATGTAACATTTAACATTAGGGGAAGATAGATGAAGGGTATATGTGAACTCTCAATACTATTTTCCAACTTTCAATATATCTAAAATAATTTTTTAAAATAAATAATCATAGTGTATGTAATAGATAGTGTTAAAAATGGTTCTCAACCATTTCCACTTCCACCTTTGTAATCCTGGGTGAACAGGCTCTTAAGGTAACTCCCATCATCCCCCATCCTAGTATTTATATCCTGTGTGATACCTTCCCTTTGAATGTGGGTAGATCCTGTGACTTGCTTCTAACCAACAGAATAGAACAAAGATGACAGGGTGTACATGAGGATATCACATAAGATTGTAGCACCTCTATGTTCAGATTCTCTCTCCTTTGCTAGAAAACTGCACATGACGAGGACCTACCATCAGCTTGTGGGAACTAAGGGCAGCCTCCAGCAGACAGTCAGCAGCACACTAAAGCCCTCTGTCCTAAAACCACAAGGAACTGAATTGTGCCAACAGCAGAGAAAGCTTGGAAATGGACTCTTTCCCAGTCAAGCCTCAGATGAGACTGCAGCTCTGGCCCAACACTTTCATTGCAGCCTTAAGTGAAAACCTAAAACAGAGGGCCCAGCCAAGCTGTAGCCAGAATCCTGACCCACAGCAATTGCAGGATAATAAATATGTGTTTTTTTAAGCTTCTAAGTCTTTGGTGGTAATAGTGTTATGTGGTAATAAATAACTTATACAAATCCCCTTCTTCTGAGTGTGGGCTGGACCTAGTAACTTGCTTCTGACCCGTAGGAACAGTAAATCATTTCTGAGATTAGTTACATAAAGGCTATGACTTTCATCTCTCCTCTCTTCTCTCTCTCTCTCTCTCTCTCTCTCTCCCCCTCTCCCTCTCCCTCTCCCTCTCCCTCTCCCTCTAGTTACTGGAAGCCAGCTGCCCTATAGAGAGACCAGGTGGCAGGGAATTGATGTCTCCAACCAATAGCCAGAGAGGACCTGAGACTTGCCAACAGCCATGTGAATGAACTTGGAAGTGAATCTTCCTCTAATGACTGCAGTCTTGACCACCTGCTGTTCTCATAGCCTGGTGAGAGATCCTGAGCCAAAGGTCCCAGCTAAGCTATACCTGGACTTCTGACCACAGAAACTGTGAAATAATAAATACTTGTTGTTTTAAGTTGCTAAATTTTGAGGATAGTTACATGGAAATAGATCATTAATATAGTGTACTACACACTTACACACAGACACACACTCACTCCTGTCGACTCAGATCAGACTCATAGCGATCCCTCATTGGGTTTCTGAGTCAGTATCTCTACGGAAGTAGATTACCCAATCTTCCTTCTGAGGAGTGGCTGGTGGGTTCGAACCAGCAGCCTTCTGGCTAGCAATCAAATGCCTCAGGCACCTCACCACCAGATATGGCTAAATAGTAATCTAACCAAACCTTAGAAGGATAGGGGTGGGAAGGTTGTATATGATGGGAAGGTGGTAGGAAAAGAGCTAAAGCCTTAGCTTTCACAGAGGAAAGCTGAATAATTGTGAATATGACTGAAAAATGAAGAAGTCAAAATCAACAACAAAAGCAGTGAAAGTGGTTGCCTCTGGGAGGGGGATATGAGAAGGTAGAACAGGGAAAATGCTGGGGTTTTTTATTATGCATGTTGTATAACGATTTGACTCTTTAAATTTTGTGCATGTATAGTGTTTTTTGAAAATTTTAACTTAAAAAGATTTTTCACTACACAATCCCGAGGTGATTTTCTTTTTTGTGTGTCTAATCTAAATTTCTTTCTCTCACACAAGTTGGAAGATTTGAGTGCTATCCTCATAAATATTCCTTTATATATAATGTTTTGATTCCTGAGTTCTCATTCAATCTTTCCTAGTTCTTATGAATCCAATCTTTTTTCATTCCTTATCAACACTTCTATTTCCCAACATCTCTTATCCTTTTATCCTTCTTTCTTTCCTTTGGTGTTTTCTGTTTCTGTTATGTTATGTTTTGTTTTAGGGGGCATAGAGGGATGATGGATTGTTCCACACTGAATTCTTTCCACTTTTTCCCTCTTCTTAATAGGGAGTTTCACAGTTAAAGTTGTAAAGTCTCCACGTCTGGCCAGTGCCTGGCACATAGAAGGCACACTGAAATTCATGTCATGTAAATGAATTGAACAGACTTTCTTCCT
The DNA here is from genome assembly GCF_000298275.1 of Orycteropus afer afer. Lineage (NCBI taxonomy): Eukaryota > Metazoa > Chordata > Mammalia > Tubulidentata > Orycteropodidae > Orycteropus > Orycteropus afer. The sequence goes on from NW_006921615.1 coordinate 17,636,766, forward strand.
CAGAGGCCTGGAATTTGCAACTATAAATGAGGCTTGCACAGAAGGGGTAGAGAAATGCTCTAGGCTAAGAAATCCACTTAAGCACTGTTAAGGGTGACTGTGTCACCCTTTGGCTCAGCATCAAGCCCATGAGGAAAGCACCAGGTAGCACCAGGCTGATGGCAGAAAAGAGGCTAGGATTTCAGTCACAGAGATACCATGTTCCATGCAGGCCAGTAGTCAGCTCAGTGGAAACAGCATGGAGGAAGAAGCACTTGTTGTTGT
>NW_006921615.1:17640015-17651691 GCF_000298275.1 Orycteropus afer afer
GTAATGTACCAAACAGTGTTTCTTTGCTATTCACTAGAAGCACTAGTCACTAAATACTGAGTCTACTCCCCATGAAAACCAACAAGAAACCACAGCAAGGGAGGGAGGGCAATGAAGGCGAGAATAACAAGACTTGACTTCTGCTTAGGGCAGTTCTGTTGACCAAAGCCACGTCAAGGAAGCTCTTGACAGCAAGCCAGGTAAATTCCAGTTAATTGCTGACTCTCTATAAGTTATGAAGCTCAGAGACTGAAAAGAACTCTTTAGTTTTAGAGACCCACAAGGGACCTTAGAAATCATCTACCTAGCTCAGAAGCTTTCAAACTCTTTGATTAAAGTTTATTGGTCCCTCTAAGCCACAAGCTCAAGGGACATAAAGTCTGTTTTTGCTCACCATTGATTCCCTAGCATCTCACTCAGTGCCTGAAACATAGTAAAAACCAAACCAATTGCCATTGAATCAATTGCTACACATGATGGCCCCAAGTGTTACAGAGTAGAACTGTGCTCAATAAGGTTGAAGCACAGTTGCTTTTGGAAGCAGACCACCAGGTCTTTTTTTGAGATGCCCCTGGGTGGGTTCAAATCTCCAAACTTTCAGTTTATAATCAAACATTTAACTGCTTGCCCCACATAATAGGCACTCAATATATATTGGCCAAATGAATGAGTGAATGAGATCCCCAAGAGCTGATCTGTGTTCTTTGGTGGGAAGTTTGGATGAATATTTTGAATTTGGGGGAAGATTGGTTTTTTAATGACATGAAGAGAATAATATTTCACTTGTTTTCCTTACTCAAGCATTCCATTGCTCCACCTCAATAGGATCAGGTGTTGTGAGACAGCACAGACCCAGAAGTGTGATGTATTCTCCAGGATTACCTCCAACTGCAGCTCAGTGTGTCTTAGGGAATGGTGTAGTCATGCCACCAAGTCCATGGAAGGATCCATTTGCTCTCTGCTGGCTGAAATTGTACTCCGTTTGTTATGAAATTAATTATGCTTGTTACCAGCTTGAGATGACCTCCCCAAAGAAAGCAGATCCAATTCCTGTGATGCCAAACACCCAGACAATTCTCGGGAGCTCTGGTAGCATAGTGCTCAGGCAGAAGTGAATAAATCAGATCAGCAAACAAATGGCTAATTGCCCTGTGAACTAGTTCAGCAGGTTCAAACACAGTACACATGGAACTGAAGAGGAACTAGATCTGTCCACCCTTCCAACGCTGTGACAAGGGACCCTGTATATCATCTATTTAGGTGTATAGCTGTGCTCAGTGAGGCTACTCAACTTATCTGGGGTTTATGAAAATTTGAGATATAAATAGAATAATTCACTCTAATAGAAGGCTGTAAATAACAGCTACCATTTACTGTGCACATGCTAAACATCAACTGTGTTCTTCAAAATCTTCTTTATTTTATAAAGGCAACAACTGAGGTTCAGATGAGCATGGAGTGTTAGAAAAAAAGCACTGTTTAAAAGGTCTAGAACCTGTTGTTGTTATATGCCATCGAGTCGGACCCAACTCATAATTACTCCTCCTTGGGTTTCTGAGGCAGTATCACTACGGAAGTAGATTGCCCCATCTTCCTTCTGAGGAGTTGCTGGTGGGTTTGAACTGCCAGCCCTCTGGCTAGCAGTCCAGTGCCTTAGGCACTACGCTACCAGAGCTCCCGGTCTAGAACCTAGATTCTAGTTTAATCTGCCACTGATCAGTTGGAGCCATAGTCCCTCCATTCTCCCCTCTGAGCCTCAGTTTTCTTATCTATGGAATCTTTTCTTCAAGTGAATTCTTACAGGGATGCCCAATATATCCAACAGAGATAAGCAAGTTGAGACTCCTTAACCCTCCTGTGCTCTTAATCCCAGCAGCCTCCAAGGTACAAATGGACCATAGTCAGGAACCAGTGGTTAACTTTTCTCAGCAAGTCCTACTGTTCTGCTCTTCTACAATGCTATACCCTCTGCCTACCTAGAGCTCTGCTTCTTCTATGCTGTTCCTATGGTAGTTCCTAAAGCATTACTACAAACAAGATGAGACCTTTCCTTGGAGCTGGCTCTCATGTAGAAGTTAGTGATGTTGGCTCTGGGCTCAGACTGCCAGGATGTGAATCCAACCCCTGCCACTCTGCAGCTGTGTGACCTTAGGCAAATCACTTCACCCCTTTATGTTGCCATTTCCTCATCTGTAAAACCTCATTCTGTATGAAGTAAATAAAATCGTCCAAATGAAGCCCTTAGAACAAGGCTTGGTATAGAATGAACACTTAAGAAGTGTGAACTGTTTGTATTACATGCACTCCCAGGGTTACTAACATCTGATTTATAGACAACTCATCCAAACCAAAACCAAACTCACTGCCATGGAGTCAGATCCGACTCATAGCGACCCCTCCTTGGGTTTCCGAGGCAGTATCACTACGGAAGTAGATCACTCAACCTCCTGTCTGAGGAGTGGTTGGTGGGTTTGAACCACCAGCCTTCTGGTTAGCAGTCAAGTGCCTTAGACAACTCATACTTGCCCTTTAATCTGCCCTCACTTTGAAGCAATTGAACCAATTTCTACTCACAACAAATTCTTCATCACAATCACCTTCGCTTGTTGCACACGCAGCTTTTAAATCATTGAAAAGATTTGGAGGCTTTTCTTGCACTGTCCAAAACCCAACCCAACCCACTGCCATTGAGTTGATTCAAACTCATAGCAACCCTTTAGGATAGAGAACTGCCCCATAGGGTTTCCAAGGCTGTAAATCTTTACTGAAATAGACTGCATCATCTTTCTCCCACAGAATGGCTGGTGGGTTCAAACTGCCAACCTTCTGGTTAGCAAAATGCAAAAAAAAAAAAAAACACTGCCATGGAGTCAGATCCAACTCATAGTGACCCCTCCTTGGTTTTCCGAGGCGGTATCACTACAGAAGTAGATTGCCCAACCTTCCTTCCAGGGAATAGCTGGTGGGTTTGAACCACCAGCCTTCTGGTTAGCAGTCAAATGCCTTAGGCACATAATACTTTAACTACTATGCCGCCAGAGCACCTTCTTGCACTAAAGTAAGGTTAAATAAGAACTGTATGCAGCTGTTCCCACTCACCTGCAAATTCAACTTAAAGAATAGATCCCATTTGTAACTCTGGAGCTGTCTGTACTCTTAGTCCACATTTTCCAGGGTCACTTTCCTTACCAGCTCGTCCTTTACCAGCATTGCAAATCAGAACCTATGACCAATGTAGCCATTGAGACCTCTCTGCTTATCCAGTTTCCTTGGCATTCTCTTCCTCTTTTCTGAATTGTTCAGACTTGATCTCTCATTTTCTTCCTCATATCTTTTCTACTTTGCTTCCTAATTCTAGGATAACATCTCAGATGTTAGATGATTTCCCCAAACTACCTTTATATCAACATCTTCTTAAGATATCTTGATTAATTCTCCAGGAAATATACGTTTCCCCTGGATTTACTATAAAAATTTTGAAAAATGGATAAAATTCTCACCTGTGTCTTTTTTCACTGCTACAAAGCAACACACCTTAGCTCAATTAGTAAATAATTGATATCTGACCTAGAGCTTAAATGTTTCCCAGAAATGGAAGGTTGAACTACAAGGTAACAGCCAATATAGAGCTTAAAAGAGGCAGCCCAGGTAGCTAAGGACAAACATTGACAGCCTATGAAACACCCAAATAATCTATCTATGATAGCTGGAAATTCACTTCCTGTCGATTTCTACTGAGCACACCATACCCAAACTCTTTTAGCTGACTCTGCCCTTCCAACAAACTCTTACTTAAGGAAGTAGAACTAGGTGTTCTTTGTGCCTGAAAAGGCCACTTATTCAGGGATTGCCTACCAGGAAGCTGGCCAGCAACTCATAAAGCCACCTGACTCAGCACAATAATTTTTCTGATAAGTTTGATAGACATTGATCAAGCCAATTTGCTTGATTCTTGCTAAGATTCAGAGTAAATACTGTGGAAATAATTGGCTAATCAGGAAGAAGAGGAGGCCAAAGCAAACACACAGAGAGAAGCAGATATACCATGATAAAGAAAACCAGGGTATTCACTTCCTAGGTCCTCTTCATTGGCAGATGAAATTACTAGGAGAAATTGGGTATGGATTGTTCATAGCTTCCTAGTTACATTTACAAATCTTTTGAAACTTTGCAATTAACTCCTATATAGCTTGTCCTTCCTAGAAAACAAAACCTAAGGAAATTGTTATTTACTAATGATTTATGCTACCACTCATCTGTCAGTTCCACAATCAACACCAATGGAAGCAGTAGCCAAGACATCAGATGACATATTGCACTGGGCAAATCTGATTCAAAAGACCTCTTTAAATTGCTGAAGAACAAAGAAGACTTGCTCTTGAAGACTGACCTTGAAGCCTAAGGTGCACCTCACCCAAGCCTAACCCAAGACTTGACCTTGAAGACTAAGGTGCACCTCACCCAAGCCATGGTATTTTCAATCACCTCATATGCGTGTGAGAGCTGGACAACGAACAAGAAAGACTGAAAGAAGAGAAGATGCTTTTGAGTTGTGGTGTTGGTGAAGAATACTGAAAGTACCATGGACTGCCAAAAGAATGAACAAGTCTGTGCTGGAAGAAGTGCAACCAGAATGCTCCTTGGAAGCAAGAATATGGCCAGACTTCTTCTCACCTACTTCAGTCATGTTGTTAGAAGGGACCATTCCCTGGAGAAGGATAGCATGCTTGGTAAAGTGGAGGGTCAGCAAAAAAGGGGAAAGCCCTCAACAAGATAGACTGACACAGTGGCTGTACCAATGGGCTCAGACATAGCAAGGATTGGGAGGCTGGCACAGGATCAGGCTGTGTTTTGTTCTATTGTGCATGGGGTCGCTATGATCCAGAGATGACTCGACAGCACATAACAACAACAACAACAGCAACAATGATTTATGGGGAGGTTACAATCCCAAGGCAGCAAGAGTGAGAGAAATAGAGCTATAAGCAGGGACTAGGGTAAAGCAAATGCAGAGTTTTTGCCACCCAGCTGCCTGCAATCTCAAAAGAAAACACAGTCATATGGGTTGCTCAGTCATATGGGACATTTCAAGGCAGGTCAAATGGCATCACTGGCCTTTAAAACAGTTCATGGGTGGGGACAGGAGGGAAGGGAGAGAAATTTACACACCAACACTTCCCATCTCCTCTCCTTAGTCAAAGCTCATTGTGTGGGCCATTAAGCCCCATTCTTTCATGATGTGTTGTTGTTGTTGTTGTTGTTATGTGTTGTAGAGATTCATACTCATAGGCCTTATCACTAGGGAAGTAGATTGCCCAACCTTCCTTCCAAGGAGTGGTTGGTGGATTTGAACTGCCAGACTTCTGGTTAGCAGTCAAGTGCCTTAGGCACTATGCTATCATGATGTGTTATCTCCCTTATTATCCAGGTTGAGTTCCCCACATCTTCCAGTTAGCCACTGGGAATCTAGGTCCCACCCTCCACTGCAGGGTACTTTCATCTGAATCTGATGTGGTGGGAGAAGCCAGGGCCTCCGTGGAGCTATCACATTGGGACCAGGGATTAGGAGCCAGAGTTCTGCAGCTCCCACTGGTGAGCAAGCAGCAGACAGCAGGATGGGTGGCAGGCAGGACCCAGGGAAAGTCAGGAGGTGCGTGTGTACATTTGGCTCACTGTTGCCCTTTTCAGTAAAGTGATCTGAGTTTTATTTCCAACAGTTATAAAATGCCTAACTCAAAATTTACATTGCATTGCATCTTTATCTTAACTCATCACCTCACAGTACCAGCCTACTCACTTCCAAAATCAGCTCAAGTTGAAATCTATTATAGCTTCACACATTCCAGATTCAAGTCATCTTATTATAGCACCCCATAAACCATCAAAATGTCCCTTACGCTAACACTTCTGTATCCAAAGACTGCACTTTCCATCCAGAGGCAAAGCATATTTTGTCAGACTAGGTGCCATAATGATTTTATTAGAAAAATAAAAAACCCACTTCCATCAAGTTGATTCTGACTCATAGTGACCCTACAGGACTGAGTAAAACTGCCCCCATAGAGTTTCCAAGGTTGTAAATCTTTATAGAAGCAGACTGCTTCATCTTTCTGCCATCGTGCAGCTGGTGGGTTTGAACTGCAGACCTTTGGGTTAGCAGCCAAATGAATGCCTTAGCTCTGTACCACCAGAGCTCCTTATTAGGAGCTCCAGTGGCATAGTGGTTAAAGAAGGTCTCTGTATCCTCTCTCCATAAAATGAGGGAGTTAGATCAGATTTTTTGTAGTGCTAGAATCCTGCTATTCTATTTTTACCATGCCTTAAACAAAAGAAAGCCTGTTACTTTCAAAGATTATTACTTCAACCTTCAAAAAATCCAGACTTCCTTGAGATCAAAATTGAGAGGCATCTTCTTTCTGGTGCAGGGTAAAATAGTCTAACAAGGGCTATAGGTGGCTGTGGCTATCTATCATCATGGTTTACCAAGTTTGGTTAAGTCTAATGACTCACATAGCCAGGTGATTAGATACCAGACTGATGTTTGAAAGTGTCATTATCTGAACCGACTTCTTCCACCAGAGTAACATGGGAAGCCTCCTTGCTGTGTGCCACATTGTCTGTTAGATAGGCCAAGCAGTACTGATTACAATCCTATAGGAAGACTTCAGTGCTTGGTGAGGCTACCCCTCAAAAGTGTACACACCAGGAGTTCATTCTAAAATACCTAGAATTCTGCTACTTCTTCAGATCAGCTAGCTCATCATAAGAAAAGCCTAATAACCAAAAATGAAGAAAAAATATATTGAAGATCAGATAAAACAAGAAAAAGATGAAATAGCCAAATGGACCTGAGACATAACAGTAGACACGTCAGCCAGGTGGGAGGAAGAGCACAGGACTTAATGTGCAACATGAAATGAATGTGGGAATAAATCTCACCCCACTTCCTGGACTCAGGAATTGTCGATGATGGTCAGAATGTGAAATCTGAGCGCTATAAGCGAATCACCATCCTTTTTAAAACTCCATTTGGAAAAAGTAGAATTGATGGGTTAGTCCCTAAATGCAATTCACTTCTATGTAAGGTTATATCAATTTTAGCAAGTACTAAGCATAGTGTCAGAGTCCTGGATGGTGCTAACAGTTAACACCTTTGACCACTAGTTGAAAGTTTGGAGATTTGCGGCTACTCAGAGGGACATAAGAAAGGCCTGGGGTTCTATTTCCAAAAATCAGCCATTGAAAACACCATGGAGCCCAATTCTACTCTGACACACATGGGGTTGCTATAAGTCACAAAAGAATCAGTGGCAACTAGTTTGGTTTATTGATTTATAGTTTTTAAGTGTAATACCAGTTATAATGGTTTACCCAAACTTGACAAAAGGGACATTAAGCCTGGCTAGACTTTAGATTTTCTTACTGGTAAGTATAGCATTGCTTTCTTACTGTTCAATATAGCTGTTCAAATCAAAAGGACACTCATAATTCTTTACAGATGTCATCAAAGCATTACAAATTCATGTTATAAACTAATATGAGTCACAGCAAGGCTTTGGATCTCATTTTAAAATGTTAGATTCTCAACAATGCGTTATTACTTTTGTCTTAATTATAGCACATGTATTCTATTACAAACCTCTGAAAGTGGGTGGATGACTGCTTGACTATGTTTATATCATAAGCACTTCCTTGCACTTTATTTATCTATTTTTAATATTTATTGTGTTTCAGGTGAAAGTTTACCCAGCAATTTAGGTTCCCTTTAAAAGTCTTTACAATGTCAGCAGATTTCTATTCTGTTTGTTCTGTTTCCATCCATCTAACTTCCCCTCCCCTCCTTGCCTTCTCATCTTTGCTTTTGGGTATCTGTTGACCATTTGGTCTCATGTAGTTAATTGTTCAAGGGAGCAAGCACATTACTCATGGGTGATATTGTTTCTTTTATAAGCCAATCTATTATTTGGCTGAAAGATGACCAGTAGAAATAGCTTCAAATCCAAGTTCAAAAGATATCTTAGAGTGATAGCCTTGGGGGTTCCTCTAGTTTCTATCAGTCTAGAGGGCTAGTTTTCTATAGGAATTTGAGTTTTGTTCTACGTTTTTCTCCCATTCTATGTGGGACTTTTTATTGTGTTCCTAGTCAGAACAGTAGGTACTGGTAGCCAGCACCACCTAGTTCTTCTGGTCTCAGGTTAGAAGAGGCTGTGGTTCATATGCTATTAGTCCTGTGGACTAGTTTCTTCTTTAAGCCTTTGATTTTCTTCTTTCTCTTTTGCTCCATCCAAGTGGAGGCAAATAGTTGTATCTTAGATGGCCACTCGTAAGCTTTTAAAACCTGAGACACTACTTAACACTGTATGTAGGCTGGATTCAGGGGTGAGAAATAGTTTAGAAATTCTTCACTCACAAGCTTATAATTATTCATGCAAATGAAGACAAGAACAGTGGGTAGGGACCAGGAGGGATTGTGAATGTCTTCTGATCCAGAAATCATGTGTGAGTTGGCCAGATCTCAAAATGGCAAAGTGTCTAAGGTGGATTAGGTTAACAATTGGAAAGCATCTTGATGCTTATTACAGTGGAAATATCACTGGACTGAGAATCAGGAGACCTGAGCTGGAGTCTCATCTCTATGACTTCAGTGTATGAGCTTAGCCACTGGTTCACTTCTCTCAACCTCAGCTTCTTTATATGTAAAAGAAGGGGATTAGACCAGAAGACCTCTAAGGTCCCTTTCATCTCTGAAATTCTAATTCTGCTGAACTACTTAACCTTCCTACAAAACAAACAAATCCACTGCCATTGAGTCAAATCCCACTCACAGCAATCCCTCCTTGAGTTTCTGAGGCAGTATCACTACGGAAGTAGATTGCCCAACCTTCCTTCTAAGGAGTGGCTGGTGGGTTTGAACTGCCAGCCTTCTGGTTAGCAGTCAAATGCCTTAGGTACTACGCCAGCAGAGCCCCCTTAGAAAGGAATTAATGTGTTTCTAGAACCAGAAATAGCATTTAGCAAATTTAGTTATAGGACCTGTTATGGATTGAATTGTGTCCCCAAAAAAATATGTGTTGTTCATCCTAACCCCTACACCTTGTGGTTATAATGCCATTTAGGAATGGGTTTTCTTTGTTATGTTAAGAGGCCATATCCATGTAGGGTGTGTTTTAAGCCAATCATCTCTGAGTATAAAAAGAGCAGGTTAGGCATAGAGAAGGGAGAGACATGGGGGAAGACAGATGCCACTCCACATGAAGCTCACCAAGGAACCAAGAGGCAGGGACCTTCCCCCAGAGCTGACAGAAAACCTTCCCCTGGATCCAGTGCCCTGAATTTGGACCTCTAGCCTCCCAAACTGTGAGACAATAAACTTCTGTTTGTTAAAGCCACACACTTGTTGTATTTTTTTTATAGCACCACTACATAACTAAGACGGGACCTAATAATCACTAGAGGTAGGACAATGTCCCTTCTCAGATACATATGTCCTGATTCAGGTAACTCATTCATCAATAGACTCTGTAAATATCATTTTCCAAACTTTTTTATAGACTGTGTTATAAACTAATATGAGTCACAGCAAGGCTTTGGATCTCATTTTAAAATGGGATGTCATTAAAATACTGTGCATGACTTGATTAAAAATACGTTATCATTTTTAACTACATAATGGGGAAAGTCCATAATTCAGGTGAGGAAGTATTTCCATTAGACTATACAATGGACAGCCTCCTGAGGGACTGTGTGCCCTTTTTTCTACAATTCACAAGGAACGTAGAGAATGTGGAGCCCAGAAGGAAATGGCATACAAGAGTCAAGCATGGCAAAAGAGACTGTCAATGAATAATCAAAATAGGGGAGGAAAAGCTGGTGAATGACTTCGTAACAATCTCCGTGTATGTGACAGATCCTTGGATGATGCAAACAGTTTGTGCTTTAACTAGCCTAAGGTTGACAGCTCAAATGAAGCTCTGTGGAGAAAAAGTCTGGTGATCTACTTCAGTAAAGATTATAGCCAAGAAAACCCTACGGAGTAGTTCTACCCTCCATACATGGGGTTGCCATGAGTTGGAATCAGCTCAGCAGCAACATGTTTCATTTTGGGTTCATTTACACGTATGACAATCTCTAAGAATGTGTGTGACAGTTGGCCTATTGTTCTCCTGTCTACAAAGAATAGGCGTATTTGCTGAATTCTTCATCATTCCCTAGGCATTTGATAGCTGGAGTCTCAATGCTAGCTACATGTCAGAATCCCCTGGGGGGAGCCTTTAAAAGCAGAAGCCTGGACCCCAGAAATTCTGACTCAATCAGCTCGAGGGAGAGGTCGCACCATGAGAATAAGTGACTGGCTGTGGTTAGTCTATGTGGTTGACCGGGCTTTCCCATCCACCACTCATTAGACTCAGCCCGACTATTCTGGTTACCTAGTGCCGCTCTGACAAGAATATACCACAAATGGGATGGCTTTAACAAACAAGAGTTTATTCTTACTATTTGGAGGCTTTAAGTCCAAGTTCAAAGTGCCAGGCTCCAGAGGCTTGGTGAAAGCCCCTCAGCCTTGGGCTTCAGCTCTGTCTCCAGCTCCCAGCCCACTGAAGCTAGAGGCTTTTCTTCACTCAGACAGCTGCTGGCTGCTGAGACTGACAAACCCAAGGTTGACAAGTAAAAAGGCACAGTCCCGATGTTACCAAACCACATGGCAGGCCTTGAACTTAAGTCCATTGTAAGTCCCAAGGTCAGCAGAGCATGGCAGGCTGCTGAGCAACGACACAGCTACAGGCAGGGTCCAAATGCGCCAAAGGCTAGAGACTATCCCCAATGCTTCCCCTTATATACAGGAAGCAGAGCACATCCTAAAGGCAGCTACTCAGCTGCTTGTGGTAGATCCCACCATGGGGTTGATTGCCAGTCTCATCATGGGCAATAACTACCACCAGCTGCCCAACCACTCAACAAGACCCAGCCAAGTTGACACAAAAACATAACCATCACACCAACTTACAGCATAAAATGTTACCTGACCCTAAGTCGGGAGTTTGAGGAGGCAAGTTTTATGCAGATGCTGATGTGGAAGGGATGCCCAAGGGTCTTACGCAAGTGCTCCAACTATCTGAAGATCTAAGAGGCTCTTGGGATGGCTACCGACTTGATGGCACACAACAACCACCTGAGCCAAAGTTTTGTCTAAATGATGCCCCACACCATTGCTGTGAGGCTGAACACCCAGTCAGGCAAGTATTCTACCTCTTTTTTCCTTGGTTCTCCTCCTCAGTTTTCCAGTCATGGACAACCCTGTATTTTAGAAACTGCCTCAATTCCCCTATAGATTGGGAGCTGCTTGAATGGAAAAATGGCGTTCTGATCCTCCTTCTCCCAAGAGTTTCCAGCACAGCGCTGGGCCCCCTGTGGGCATTTGCTCACACCCTGCATGGAGGAAAGCAGTTCTCAAACGAAGGGTGCAATTCTCTGTTGCCCTCTCCAGTCTGAGAGCTCTAGGCTTCTCTCTTCATTGCATCTTCACAAGCAATAAGACAAAGGCATGCTAAATATTTTTCTAGCAGGAAAAGTTACTTCTTGTTTGTTGTTGTTATTTGCCATCGAGTTGGCCCCGACTCATAGCGACCCCTCCTTGGGTTTCCGAGGCAGTATCACTACGGAAGTAGGAATGCCCAA
>NW_006921615.1:17652503-17656772 GCF_000298275.1 Orycteropus afer afer
GTAGTGATACTGCCTTGGAAACCCAAGGAGGGGTCACTATGAGTCGGGGCCGACTCGACAGCAAAACAACAACAACAACTCTATGTGGCTAGCTCGCAGACCCTGGGTGACACAAATGGTTAAGGTGAGTGGTCCAAACCCACCCACAGGCACCTCAGAAGAAAAGCCTGGTGATCTGTTTCCAAAAGGTCACAGCCTTGAAAACCCTATGGGATTCAGTTCTACTCTGCAACACGTGGATTGCCATCAGTCAGAATTAGCTTGACAGCAACTGGTTTGATTTTGTTAACTGACACAACATTGAGGATCAATCTTACTGTATAGTTAATGACAATTCATTGCAATGCACCCCGGAACAGTGTCAGAAACCACAAGACAGAGAAGAAGTAAGTGTTGGCCAGGCGAAGCCAATGGGAGCCGTTGGAAGCTGTCTGCCGGCAGGGTGCAACACCATAGATACAGCAGGATGGTACTGGGCATCTGGAAGAGAAGAGAAAGCACTGAAAGGCAGTAGGGAGACCCTGGAAATGAGCCTAGAGGGGCACAAGAACAAACTTTGTAAACCTTTACAACTTTGCCCAGGCAGGCCCTATCCCATAGTTACATTTCAACTCCCCACAGTGAATGTGAAGCGCGGGAGAATGAATGGGTTTTGTTTGGTTTTTCTGAGATGCATCTTAATTCAAGTACTTTTGCCTTAGTGACTCAGAGACAGGAGAGGCTCCAGCTCCACACCAGCTGGTACTTTTCCATCCTTTTCCCCACCTTATGTAACAGGGCACATTTTTAGAAACTTGGTTCTAGTTGCATAGACTTCTTTGCTAAAATTTCAGCTTCCCAGTCCTCATACTCTCAAATTTTCAAAATCCTAGTGCTTCTGAGCTATGGAGAGTAGGAGTTGGAGAATAATATATTTTCACTATTGTTCCTTAACAGGAATAAGGAATTTAATGAAGTCATCTTGAGATACTTCCTTATCATCTCCTTGTGGTTATAAAATGACAGGCTAGGAGAGCCTGCAAATGAAGGGTTTTATCTTGTTTCTCCTAAGGCAGCACCTGGAAAAGTGCTCCTGCTCCATTACTGCAAAAAAAAAAAAAAAAAACTACTAAATAGGAGATTTCAAACATAGTATCACATGTGGAGGTAGCATATTAGCTTAAATTCATACTAACATGTGGATGGTTGATATAATTTCCAGAGTGGATTTATATAACAAAGAAGTTTGACAGTGACATCTTGAGAAAATTGAGCTCATGAAATAAGGAGAGCCTAGAGCCAGGGGATGGAAATGTGTTGGCAGAGATGAAGATAAAGTGGTTAAAAAGAAACAGAGGCAAAGACTGCTTAATTGACTCAATTCATATAGCAAAACGATCAATTACAAGGACCGGATTCCAAGTTTCTCTTTCTCCTATTTTCAGGATATTCAGCCTCATTACCTTTGAACCATTTGCCCAGAGCAGCTCCTTGTCCCAAGTGACTAAATCCTTCCTCAGTCTTAAGTGTCCAACAGCAAAAGCAATAATCCAATGGTAATTTGTTCTCCTCAGTGGAGCTCTGGGCAAAGCCATTTGCCGTAATGAGAAGTGTCTTCTTGTTTTAAAGTCTACTTAGCTGCCAAAGACTACGAAATCTCAGTCATGGCCCAGAACATTGGGTCAAAGCCAAACAGGAATTGAAAGCAGTAAATGAACGGACCCATAAATTGAGGTGCAGCTGTGCAGACATTCTCTGCGTGATGCATGTCTGGTTCCCTTCCTTCTCATACCCACAAGAACTGACATTTTGCATACATGCTATTTCCCAGTGGGCTTTCCGACTAAAAAAATAAAATAAAATAAAACAATTTCCAGCTGCATTTAAGAGTAATAATGTCACTTAAATATTGCAAGGAGCTAAAGTTTAATTCTAGCCTAAAATGTTTTTAGACACTACAGTTTTGCAGCAAGAGACCACTATATTCCTGCCCCCTTCCTCCACACAACATTTCACTGTCCAATGGAACATCCCTTCAGCCACAATTTCTGTTGTAGCTACATGTTGGATTAATATTAATCTTAGACTCTGAGGGAGCTCTGATGGCATAGTGCCTAAGGCATTTGACTGCTAACCAGAAGGCTGGCAGTTCAAACCCACCAGCCACTCCTCAGAAGGAAGGTTGGGCAATCTACTTCCATAGTGATACCGCCTCAGAAACCCAAGGAGCGGTCGCTATGAGTCTGATCTGACTTGACAGCAGTGTGTTGGTTGTTGTTTAGACTCTGAGAAACAAACTAGTAGAGAAATGGAAAAGTCTTGATATAGAGGATCCCTGATCCTATTTCCAGAATAAAGACAGTCATGCGTATAATACGTGCCCTGCATCTACATAGATAAAGAAAAAAGGGCTTTCTTTAGGATGCCCTCTCTGCTTGCTGATTCTTGTGGAATGTTCAGTTATCCTTCTCCAAAGAAACATCCACCATAGAAAGATGTGGTTACCATCTAATCATTCACATAATAAATATTAGTAAACAAATATTTATATAGAGAGAGTGCTTGCTATATGCCAAATCAGAATTAAGCAATAGTCACCAAAGATGAATAAAGATATGGTCCCTGCCCTAAATAATTTCAGTCTACATGAAAATTGTAGCATAATAAGGTCTGTCCATTCCAGAGATGTGCTAGAGCCTCCCAACTCTGTGTTTGGAGATGTCATGTTGGTAGCTCAAAATCAACCATGATGGGAATATTTAAATTATAGAAATAAAACAAACACTAGAAATCAGGGTTTTATTGTTGTCATGTGTAGTAATAGTGGTGGTAGTGTTAGTAGTAACAGTAATATTAGTGGTGGTGGTGGTGGTGGTGGTGGTGTTGTGGTTTTGGAGAACTGGTCTACCAGCATGCCACTGTTTGTAATAGTGTACAATTGAAGCACTATAGTAGTGTGAAAGAGAAAGCACATATTCCTGCTTTTAGGAGAAAGGGCAAAGCCTTACATAGATATGACCAAATAGTTGCATGTTTCAGGCTAAGTAGGATTTCACCAGACAGCAAAAGAGGAATAAAGGAATCCCAAAAAGATGAAATAACATAAATGCCATTGAGTCGATTCGACTCATAGTAACCCCACCTTGGGTTTCTGAGGCGGTATCTCTATGGAAGTAGATTGCCCAATCTTCCTTCTGAGGAGTGGCTGGTGGGTTTGAACTGCCAGCCTTCTTGTTAGCAGTCAAATGCCTTAGGCACTATTCCACCAGAGCTCCTCTGTGCTGCCCAGGAAAGGCTATTGAGCCTTAATAAATAGATAGATCTTTGGTAGATGGGTTGGGGAGGTGGACTGTCAGGGGGGAAAGGACAGATACAAGAAAGTAGGGTAGCCATTGCTGTCAGCATCAACAGCATGAGCTAAGCTGAACAGTAGAATTTAGGAGGGCAGAGGGAGAATAATCTGACCAAAGGTCTCTTTTCTTTCCTCCCGAGAAGGGGCTTGGCCCCATATGATGAATTGGGGCACCCATGATAGATTTTGCATGTAGAATTTTGCAGTGGATAAAGTTGCCCAGAAAAAGCACAGTTTCCATATTTCTTCAAATTTCAGGGATGGAGTGAGGAATGTTTCCAGTTCAGTTTCTGAGCAGAACTCCAATCTCCCTGAGTTTGTTTGATACAGATATCAGTATCTCCACCATAATTAATGAGAATGTTCATGCATTGTGAAGACTATAACCAATGCTGGTGAACAACTTCTATAAAAATTGTTGAATGGGTACCTAAACTGCTGAACTTTACCAACAACACAACAAAATATTATCAAAAATCAAAAGAAAAGTGTTTCTTACTCCTTCCCTTCTCCTCAATAACATAAGCAATGGAAGGAATGCTATATTTTTCTGGTCTAAAATTATAGTTAAAAAATTAACTTAGAGAAGAGGGTTAAGAAGTACAGCAAGATGGCGGACTAGGCAGAAAGACTGCCCAGACCCTCTTCAACAAAGAAAAGGGAAACCAATTAGACACAGAAGATAATCCTGGACCCCTGAGCCTTGAAGAAAAGGATATAGAAGTGGACTAAACCCCAAGTAGCAGAAGAATTTGAGTGAAAATACCAAAAAAGGACACAGACGGACCTGCGGTCTGGCAGCGATCCTGATGGCACAGACAGCTTGGAGATTCCTAAGTGGTGGTAGGACCTAAGAATTAAACTAAAAATCACCCTGCTAGCCAGAGACTGCATGGAGGACTGTGCACGGTGTCTGGGGAACAAACAGAGAAGGTGAA
>NW_006921615.1:17661094-17667605 GCF_000298275.1 Orycteropus afer afer
ACACAAAAACGAACTCCAGATGGATCAAAGACTTAAATGTGAAACCTAAAACTACACAGTTCCTCAAGGAGAATTTAGGGGAAATTTAAGGGCCCTGATATATGGCATAAATAGAGTATCAATCCTAACTCAAAATGCACAAACAGCAGAAGAGAAACCAGATCATTGGGACCTTATAAAAATTAAATTTTTATGTGCTTCCAGAGAAGAAACCTGCTCTTCTAACGAGTCACAGCTTCTCCAGGATGTCCATGCCTTACAACAGAGGTGGATTTGCCACCTGTAGTGGGGCCTAAAAGCCACCAGGCGGCGCTGTTGCAGGCCTTAAACCATTCTTTTGCTAGGAGGCTCATCAAAAAGACTGTCAACCTGCATTCAGGGGCAACAGCTTTTCAACTCTTCTCGTCAGTAAGGGCTGACTTCTCGCTCACGAATACTGAGAACTGAAGCTAAAAGAGGGGAGTGGAGAAAAAAGAAGCGAGACTCTGAAGGGGAAAAGAAAATGACAATCACCCGTGACAACTAGATACTAGGTGAAAACGCATTAAGGTATCACTAGTACTTCCCTGAAGAAATTTGATTTAAAAGAATGAAAAGGAAAGACAAATCCAAAGGATGAACGACTGTCCATTTTGAGTGCGGCTTTTGAGAACGATTTAAGAATCCCCACTGGACTGTGAAGAGAAGCTGACTCATTCTAGTAGGAGAGAAATGGTTTGATGGGGTTATAGTGCACATGCAACATGCCCTCTTGGCCAGGACCTCCAGGCTACTGTCTCCTGCCTTTGTCCTATGAGCTGGAAGGTTTGGGTCCTGCCTCTGCCACTTACTGGCTAGGCCCTGCTGAACCTCAGCTGACTCATTTGTAAAACAGGATATAATAAACTGTCCCCTCATTATCATTCTGAGATAGTTGGTGAAAGTACAACCATTTTATTTATTATCATCATACTCTACTCCCCCAGGTCCAACAGCTGCTGTTCCCACACCAAGAGAAGCAATAGCAGTCACTAGGGCTGTGCTTCCAGGGGACGTTTAAGGCCCCCTCATTATCACTTTGCAATAACCTCCTAATTAAACCAATTGCTATCGAGTTGATTCTAACTCATGGTGACCCCATATGTGTCAGCAGAACTGTGCTCCATAGAGATTTTACTGGCTCATTTTTTGGAAGTAGATCACCACGTCTTGCTTCCAAGTTGCCACTGGGTGGACTCGAACCTCCAACCTTTCATTTCACAGCCAAATGTGTTAACTGCACCACCCAGGGACTCTGACTTTCTAAATTAGTTTTCCCGATACCAAAAAACAAACCAAACTCACTGCCATCAAGTCGGATCCGACTCATAGTGACTGCTCCTTAGGTTTCCAAGGCAGTATCATTAGGGAAGTAGATTACCCCATCTTCCTTCCGAGGAGCTTTTAGCATTGCTCCAAAGCCATCTCACAAAAGGTTTGCCAGGATTCTAAAGCACTACTCAGATCATGCACTCTTGCTTCAGCATCTGCCTTCTAGAAGGAAGAAAGATTCCTTAACTTGGTATTCGAGGCCCTGCAACTTGCCTTTCCACACTTACCTCTCACATGGTCCCAAAGATGTATTTATACTACTGGACTGTTTATGCTTTGCCTTGTGAACCCAGGCTTTTGCCTTCTTGCTCAGGTTTTGTCTTCTGATTGTAATTCCCTTCTTCCTTTCCCTAATATCTCTGGATGAAATTTTACAAATCCTCTAAATCACCTCTAAAATGACCCTTCATTAAAGAAGTCAGTCATGATTTCTGTTCCCTAACCCTACCTGTATTTGAATTCCACAGAGATTATATGGTTTCCTTTTATCCTCTCATTGGCTAGCACATCTTTCAATAATAAATTTATTAATGAACCAATAACTTCCCTGGCACTTAAATTGTTCACCTGAAAATATTTTTAAACATTGGTACTTCTGGCCTGGAGAAACATCTGTATTCTAGAAAAATAAATCTCAAAAGGCCCTACCTCATAATTCTGTATTTATTGATAATTAAATGATAGTTAATTTGTATTGAACTCCAAGTATATGCAAAGATCAGTTCTGAAAGTTAAAAGTATACCAAGTTAAGTAACCTAGTCTCAATCCTCAGAGGTTTAAGATCTAGCAGGCATATAGAACAAGGGAGGCAGTATAATGGGAAGACCATAAACTGTGGGGTCAGATCTAGCAGCTGGTCTGGACACTGCCACTGTTCCAGTCAGCCTCCTCTGGCAGCAAGGAACAGATGCTGAAATGATCTTTAACAAACCAGAAAGAAAAAGCAAACAAACTCACTGCCATCAAGTTCATTCCGACTCATAGCAACTCTCACTGGGTTTCCAACACTGTAAAACTTTACAGAAGCAGACAGCCTCATCTTTCTTTCCTGGAGCAGCTGGTGGGTTCAAACCACTGGCCTTTCAGTTAGCATTCAAGTGCCTTAACCACTGCACCCCCAGAGCTCCTGATCTTTAATAAAAGGGAGGTGAAAATAGATATAGTAAATAATTAAGTTATATAGTTGATTTAGCTCTGGTAGCATAGTGCCTAAGGCACTTGACTGCTAACTAGAAGGCTGGCGATTCTAACCCACCAGCTTCTCCTCGGAAGGAAGATGGGGCAATCTACTTCCGTAGTGATACTGCCTCGGAAACCCAAGGAGGGGTCGCTATGACAGCACATAACAACAACAACAGTTGATTTAGAGGTAAGTGCTATTGGAAGAAACTTTTTGGATAATGGAAACGTTCTATATCTTAATTGTGGTGGTAGTTACATATCACAAAACTCTTTCAACTGGAAAACCTCTATTATATGTCAAGAAAGTTAATTTGAAAATTTTTATCAAAAAAGGGAACGGAGTTGTTGAGTACAAATGGTCTATAGCTGGAGCCAGGACATCCCTAAAAACCATGGAAATACAGGCTACTTCTACTTCCTCTGTCTCTTGGCGGGGCCATGTAATCTTTAGTTGAAGACTTTTTTCTCTCTGAATCTGTTCCATTCTTTCTCTTCTCTGTTTTTTCATAGTGCTTAAGCCCCTCACAACTCCAACTGGCATGGATTCACCATGGCCGTCCCAATGCCTTCTGCATTATGACATTAGCCTTTTCAGCTCCCATTTCTGGATTCCAATTCCTAAGGAAGAGGATATGATTGTCCAAGCTCATAGGTCATAGGTTGTAGATGAACCAATAGATTGGCTGTGCATGGGTCAGGAGACCATCCCAGCTTAATTGACAAGGATCAGGGAATTGGGATCACAAGGTTCAAAATATGACCACCTGGCATGTAGGTGAGACAGTTTCCTTTAGAAAGAGGTATGGCTATGACAGGTAGTAATTAGCATCCCATGACAGCCTTTAACCAGCTAGGTTAAACAAACCAAAAAAATAAATTCACTGTCATCAAGTCAATTCTGACTCATAGCAATCCCACTGGGTTTCCAAGGCTATAAATCTTTACAGAAGAAGACTGCCTTATCTTTCTTCCATGGAGCAGCTGGTAGGTTCAAATCACTGACCTTTTGGTTAGCAGCCAAATGTCTTAACCACTGTACCATCAGAGCTTCTACCCAGCAAGGTTACATGGGACAAAAATGACTTAGCCCCTCAGAGTCTGATCTTCCTCAACTTCAGAGTAAGGGGTTGAGATAGATGATCTCTGAAGCCTCTTTCTCCCAGTACCAAATGTCCTGTAATATACACAATGCAGTGCAGAACATATTTGTAAATTTGAAAGGAACCAGGTGCATCTATAGTCAAATTAGAGGCTACTACTATGGTGGTGAGGAGCTCTGGTAGCATAGTACCTAAGGCACTTGACTGCTAACCAGAAGGCTGGTGGTTCAAACTCACCAGCCACTCCTCGGAAAGAAGGTTGGGCAATCCTACTTCCGTAGTGATATTGCCTCGGAAACCCAAGGAGGGGTCGCTATGAGTCGGGGCCGACTCGACAGCACATAACAACAACAACAACAGCACCTTAAACAGTTTACCCTTGACAGCTAACATAAAGGTTGTCAATTTGAACCCACCTAGTGGCACACAAAAGAGAAAACCTGGGTTCTCTTAAGATTACACCCAGGAAAACCTTGTGGATCATTTCTACTCTGTAACACGTGGGGGTCACCATAAGTCAGAATCAATTCAAGAGCAACTAACAATAGCATAATTGTCTAAGTAAATATTGTAAAGAGATAACACAGTTTCAATTTTCAACTCTATATATAGTAGGCCAACCTCCCACTGAAGACAAGCAAAAGTGCTGGCAGACATTTCTTTGAGAGTATTGATAAGCTGACAAAAAAGCAAAGAATACTCAGAGGCTAAAAAACAAGTGAAACTCAGGGAGGCAAAACTACTCTCACCTTGATGCAATTTTCTATACCAAGTGGATTTGAGCTTCACAGGTTCTCAAGGTAGAGGGGGTAGGGAAGGGTCTGTTATGAAACAGCCCCACACAAAGCTGAGCTTCACATCAAAAGATTCACTTCCAAATATATTTAAAGGTGTCTGTTATAGGGCTGGAAAGGAGACAGACAGACACTGCTTTAGCATAAAAGTTACTAGAGACATGTTACTACAAAACCAAAAACACACTGCCCTGGAGTCGGATCTGACTCATAGCGACCCCTCCCTGGGTTTCTGAGGTGGTATCACTACAGAAGTAGATTGCCCAACCTTGCTTCCGAGGAGTGGCTGGTGGGTTTGAACTGACAGCCTTCTGGTTAGCAGGCAACTGCCTTAGGCACTATGCCACCAGATTTCCTTAGATCTATTACTACTAGTCATCAAATAAATTGACCCCATGTGCACAGAGTAGAACTGTTGCATAGCACTTTCAAGGCTGTGAATTCTTGGAACTAGATTTTCAGGCCTTCCTTCCAAGCCACCTTTCGGGGAACTCAAACCTCCAACCTTGCAGTTAGCAGCAGAGTGCGTAAACTGTTTGCGCCACCCAGGGATCTAGAGATATATTGTTGTGTGCAATTGAGTTGATTCCAACTCTAGTGACCCTAGAGTAGAACTACCCCATAGGGTTTCCTGACCTGAAAGCTACATAACCTAAGTTATAATCTGTACCCTAAACTGTGATCTTCATGAGAGCAGATCACCAGGTCTTTTCTCCGGTGGAGCAGCTGATGGGTTCAAACCACCCAACTTTTGGTTGGCAGCTGAGTGCTTAACCATTGCACCACCAGAGCTCATTAATCTTCGAATTGCTAACCCTTTGTTTATGTTGTAGATTGTTCTTGTTAGGTGCCATCAAGTCAGTTTTGATTCCTAGCAACCCCGTGTACAACAGAATGAACACTGCCCAGTCCTTCACCATCCTCACAATTGTTATGTTTGAGCCTATTGTTGCAGCCACTGTGTCAATCCATCTCATTGAGGGTCTTCCTCTTTTTTTCTATTGTAGATATTCTGCTCAAAAGAAGTCAAACCCTGAGGACCACTCGTTTTTCCTCTCCTCCTCTACCTTGAGGTTTCAGTGCCCCTCCTCTGTTTTACCCCCCAACCAGCAGAGAAATTGAATGGAGCACAGGATGACAGACATGCTCCTAGGCTGCACCAAGTAGGAGAGGGCAAGGGACTCTAAGGATCAAGGGGCTATGGAAGAGGTGGAGATGAGGTTGCCATTATTCCCCAAGACTTAGTTATCTAGTGCTGCTATAATAGAAATACCACAAATGGAAGCTTTAACAAGCAGAAATTTATTCTCTCACAGTTTAGGAGGCTGGAAGTCTGAATTCAAGGTGCTAATTCTAAAGGAAGGCTTCCTCTCTCTGTCAGCTCAGGGGGAAGGTCCTTATCTCCTTTCACCATCTGTAGTCCCGGCATTCCTTGGAGATCTCTGTTTGTCTTAGCATAAATCCTCCCCTGAGTGTAGGAGGTTCTCACTGTAGGGACACTGGTTCCAAAGGTTGCATTCCACTCTTGGCTCTTCTTTCTTGGTGGTTGGAGGTTCCTCCTTCTCTGATTGCTTCTGTCTCCTTTTATCTTTTGTAAGATAAAAGGTGATGCAGGCCACACTCCAAGGAAACTCTCCTTACATTGAGTCAGGGCTATGACTTGAGTAACATGTCACATCCTAATCCCCTTACAACTGATTGGCTGATCACATCAGATCAGACCATGAAGAATGATTACATCATTACATAATGGCCAAATTACATCATTAGATAATTGCCACACCACTGAGAATCATGGCCCAGCCAAGTTGACACATCTTTTGAGGGGACATAATTCAGTCCAAGAAAGGTCCTTTGCCCATGTAACAAGAATAGAGACAAGTTGAATAGACTAGAGAAATCACCCCGAGTCTCTACCACCCTGGTTTAACTAATTAAAAGTAAGGCTGCTGTAGAGTCTCCAAATTTAGCAAATAAAAATATAGCATGTCTAGGAGCTCTGGTAGCATAGTGCCTAAGGCACTTGACTGCTAACCAGAAGGCTGGCGGTTCAAACCCACCAGCCACTCCTCGGAAGGAAGGTT
>NW_006921615.1:17667705-17679654 GCF_000298275.1 Orycteropus afer afer
GAAACCCAAGGAGGGGTCACTATGAGTCGGGGCCGACTCGACGGCAAATAACAACAACAACAACAAGAGGAGCTCTGGTAGCTAGTATCTAAGTCATTTGACTGCTAACCAGAAGGCTGGCGGTTCAAACCCACCAGTCACTCCTTGGAAGGAAGGTTGGGCAATCTACTTCTGTTGTGATACTGCATTGGAAACCCAAGGAAGGATCGCTATGAGTCGGGTATGACTTGATGGCACGTAACAACAAAGGTTACATGTTCATATAAGCTAAACAACAAATAATTTTCAGTAATTAGGAGCTCTGGTGGCATAGTGCCTAAGGCATTTGACTGCTAACCAGAAGGCTGGCAGTTCAAACCCACCAGCCAGTCCTCAAAAAGAACACTGGGCAATCTAAGCAAGAGGTTCATCTCTGAAGCTCTAAAGCTTTGTTCATTTGTAGATATTCTGCCGAAGTATTGCATGACACATGCTTGTACTATACATACACTAAAAAAGTATTTCATGGGACATATTTATACAATAAAACCTGAAAAAGCCAGAACCCATGTTAGATAGGAACCTGTCAGAGAAGGAAAAGTCAAATATTTTGCACTAAATGAGAGAATGAGAGCAATAGAAAAGTGGTAGAAATTAATGCTGTCAAAGGCAGAAAACTTGCAAGACCCAGAAAAACAAGGCAGTCCCCTTGAGTTCTGGCTCTCACCGGTTTCACTGTACTGAAAAAATTATTCATGGTTTATTTTGAAATTCAAATGCAACTGGGCATCCTAAATCTTATCGGCAATCATTTTGTCAGACTCTACCACCCTTTTCTTCCATGAAAAGAGGCACAGTGCCTGGGTAACTCACAAAGTCAATTAAAAAATATGGACAAGGATTTGAAAGTCCCTTATTCCGTACATCTCTGCCCACTTATACGTGTACTTATAAAATGCTTAGTACTTACATATGCATTTTATCAAAGAAGGGAGAGTATCTATCTAGAGCATACTTAACAGTTTGGGAAGCCAAATTATGTCCCTTCAGACAGTTGCCCACAATACATCTCCAGAGCACCTTCTCCTATGAGTTCCCTAGCACAGAACATTGCTCCTCTGGAAGTGGAGCTTGAGTGGCTGAGAACTTGAACACTAGTTACTTGAGTAACTAGTTCTGAACCAGCTCTAGTTCTGAACCAGCTCTGCCACTTAATGCAATGCAAACGCAACCACTGCCGTGGAGTCAGATCCGACTCATAGCGACCTCTCCTTGGGTTTCCAAAGCACTGTCACTATAGAGGGAGCTCTGGTAGCATAGTGCCTAAGTCACTTGACTGCTAACCAGAAGGCTGGCGGTTCAAACCCATCAGCCACTCCTTGGAAAGAAGGTTGGGCAATCTACTTCTGTAGTGATATGCCTTGGCGACCCAAGGAGGAGTCGCTATGAGTCAGATCTGACTCCACGGCGGCACATAACAACAACGACAACATCACTACAGAAATAGATTGCCCAACTTCCTTCTGAGAAGTGGCTGGTGGGTTTGAACCTCCAGCCTTCTGGTTAGCAGTCAGATGCCTTAGGCACTATGCCACCAGAGCTCCTGCCACTTAACTGGCCTCTCTTATTCTTATTCTTACACTTATTCGACCTCTCTGAGCCTCTAGTCCTCCTCTGTAAAATGGAATGATCATAGTACCACCTCATCAGCAGGATGTGAGGTTTAAATGAGATAATTTGTATAGAGCAAACTCTCCTTATTTGTTCTTTTTACACTCAGATGTAATAATAGTGTAAAGAAAATATAAATTCTTGGCTTCCTATTATCTGATCCAATCATTGTTTATGCACTTTCATCCCACACTACTAATTTAAAGCATTCCTTCAGTTTAAATTATTTCTACTATAATTTCAACTCCTCCTTTGGGGGGATTTTAAACAATCCCTTTTAAGTGAATGCTCACATTTTTGAAAATCTACCACTTCCATTTTCTCTTTCCCAAGACAGTGTCTGAATATATGAAGTATTGTGTGGTGGTAGGAGAGGAGCTCTGGTGGCACAGCTCCTCACTAAAAGGTTGGCAATTCAAACCCACCAGCTGCTCCAAAGAAGAAAGATGAGGCATGTTGCTTCCTCAAAGATTTACAGACTTGGAAATCCAATCAGGCAGTTCTACTCTTCCCTACAGTGTTGCTATGAGTCAGAACTGCTTCCATGGAAGTGGGTTTGGTTTTGGTTTGGTTTTGGTGGCAGGGGGAGAAAGGAGCCTCTGAGCCACCTTCTATCTCCTGAGTCCCAGCCCTTTTTTACTGCTGAGGAACTTGTCCAACCTGTTCCCTAACCTGGTTACCACAGAGGTACAACTAGTCCCACCTGGTTTTTGGTGTGATGTGATAACACCACGTGACAAGTCATGGTCCTGACCTTTGCCTACAGTTTTGAAGCCCCAAACATTACAGCCAATTTGCTCTGACCATAGTCTCTGCTGATCAAGTGTCCTTCTCAACACGTCCACTATCCTCACTGCCACTCCAGGGCACACAGGATCTTTAGGATGCCCAGCCTACCACAGAAGGCCAGGAAAAGCCAGAAGAACTGCCTCAGCCCACCTGACCTCAGCCCACCACAAACCCTCAACAACTTTTCTAACTGAATATTAGATTTGGCACCTGCAGTCTCCCCAGACTGTTCTCCCTAGCCCAACGCTCTCAGGTTCCATTCCTTCATACCAAATGTTATGAGTTGAATTATGTCCCCCCAGAATATGTGTTGGCATTCTAACCCCTGTGTCTATGGATGTAATCCCATTTGGGACTAGGGTTTTCTTTGCTATGCTAATGAGGCAATATGGGTGTAAGGTCTGTCCTAAACTAGTCAATTCAGAGTTATAAGGAGCAGCATAGACATAGACAAGCAAGCACACATAAGGGAAGTCAGACTCTTTCTGATTAGGATGGAAGCAGATGAATCTCCAAGTCCCCAAGGATTGCCAGCTACCAGAGGCAGAAATAGGAGGTCTGGTGGTGCAGTGATTAAGGCATTTGGCTGCTAACCAAAAGGTCAGCAGTTTGAACTTACCAGCTGCTCCACAGGAGAAAGATGAGCTTTGTGTTTCTGTGAAGATTTACAAAAACCTTACTGAGACAGTTTTACTCTGTCCTATAGGGTCACTATGAGTTGGAATTGACTCAATGGCAGTGGGTTTAGAAGCAGAAATGGACAAAGAAAGGGCCTCCCCTCAGAATCACATGATGAATTTGGACTTTCGGTTCCTGAACTGTGAGACAATAAATGTCTGTTCTTTAAAGGCACCCTTGTGTGGTATTTCTGTTATAACAGCACAAGATTACTAAGACACCAATCACAATGATCCTAACACCCCTCCCTTCCTCACAGTATAACCTATTTCCACCATCTCCATAGGCAGAAAAAGTTAAACTTTTCTCTCACTTCTCCTTCCTTTATGACCAGGATTTCACCTCCCCCTTATATCCTCTTTCTCAATTCCAGCATCATGGCTTAGTCTTAATGGCAGATAAGGTTCAGAGTGAGAAACCAATCACTTCTAAGGACATCCCATTGGAAGGTTTTCAAAGATACTATCAGAGTTAAGGTTGTGTGTCAACTTGGCTGGGCCATGATTTTGAGTGGCTTGGCAACTGGATGTAGTTATGCCCCATGATGAGATTGGATGTGGTGTAGTCAACTCCATGGTAGAGTCTTCTGTGAGTAGCCAATTAGTTGCCTTTGGGGTATGACCAGCTTCCAGTATATAAGGAGACACTCTAGCTTTTTGGCAAATTTTGGATCCTGCATTTGGCCAAGTTTTCATCTCCATTTCCTGCATGTGAACCAGTAGCCTATCATGTCACCTCTAATCTTGGGATTATTTCTGGACTTGAACCAGTAGCCTGCCTTGTTGCCTACTAATCTCAGGACTGTGCCATTTTACATGCTGACCTTGGGTTCATGAGCCTCAGCAGCCAGCAGCTTCATGAGTTAGGAGATGCCTCAAGCCCCAGTTGACCTGGAACAAGAGGCAGGGCTGAAACCCAAGATTGAGGGGCCTTCAGCCTTCAGCCAGCCCCTAGAGCTGGCACTTTGAATTTGAGACCTTTAGCTTCCTAAACTGTAAAAGAATAGATTCCTGTTAAAGCCACCAACATGTGGTATTTCTGTCACAGCAGCACTAGAAACTTAAGACAGATACCATAAAAGATTTTTCATTTCACCTAGTAAATATTCAGGAAATGCTATCTATTGTCTTGTTATTGCCCCAATACCCCCTAGCACTTATATGCATAGTTCTGAACATGGTGGATTTGTTTCATTTGTTGTTGTTTCAGTGACATTTTCTAAGCTTAATTGTCACATCTACTCAATAATACTAAGCTCCCAAAGGCAAGGACAACAATAACACCACCACCACCAATCAGAATAATTTGATACATGTAGAACAGTTTTGTGACCATGTACGTACTTTCACGTCTGGTTTTCCATTTCCTCTTGTTTACATGACACACATCCTTACAGAATCAACTCAGGCTTCACCTCCTCTAAAATCTTTTTCTAGGCTGACTAAGAAAGCACTTGTCACCCTTCACTGTTTTTGCTTATTTACATATTTTATTTCTCACTATAAACTTCTCAAAGATAGAAATTGTGTCATACATCCATAGGTTTGCACTTCTCAGAAGAGTGTCTAGAATAAATAAGAAAATTGGTTATATACTTGTCATACTCACAACACCCCTATGAAGTAGGCAGTTTTTATTTGTCTCCATTTTGCTGATGAGGAAAAGGCTTAGAAAATAAGAAATATGCCCAAGATGACACTGGTTGTTGTCAAATTCTAACTCTTCTTACCCTGCCACATTACCTGTGCTTTTACTAAGTCCCTCAAGAGGGACTGCTGAATTTTGTTTCTCACTCCTGAAAGGAGGTAATTTGACATGGCCTGCTTTCTGTAGGTGATGACTTAATCACATTGAAAGGGTCATGATTTACCTAGGGTCCCAGAGCTAGCCACTGGCACACAGGATATTAAATCGCAGTTCAAGTTCCCACGTTTTGCCAATGTTCACATCACATCACCACCCTCGTTGGGCACCAGTACTGGGTGCAATTACAGTGCTTCCCTCACATAATGACTATCCAGCTCAGTTGTCAATTTTAGCATTGGATTTTCCAAAAGTGATTCTTACTAACTTTCAAGTGGTTTAATGGGGGGTGGGAGTGGGGGAAGTGGGGAAACTTAAAAAAATATGCTGTGTAGTGTTTGTTCCTTCCTTTGGCATTTTAAATTTCCATGTGAAATTCAATACATGCATAAACACAAATTAACTCATCAAAATGAAGGTGGTAGAAAAGTCAGTTATTTCCAAGACTTTATCCCCAAGTCTCCCTTGACTTTTCCCAAAGAGGCAGAGCTGGGCTATCTACTCATATTTACCATTTAGATGACACTTTACAAACCCAACATCAATTTTGAAAGAAGGATTGCATATAAAAACCCAAAATGAGAAGTTTTGGGACATAGCTGTATGCTACAAATGAAAAATAAAAGACATATAATATGTCTAAGTAATGAGACGAGGGGTCTGATTGGTGAGATAACTTATATCCTTCTGTACTGTTTCATCTTTTGCCTAAAGTATTTATTAATTTTATAATTTCAAAAAAATCAAGTAAGTAAAAGAGTTCCAGAAAAGAAAGTTAATATGTCAACTGGCCTAAGTCATTTTATTCACTCAAAATTATCAGGCTTTTGCACCCAAGGCATAACAATTGGTATCTACTTGTCTGGAGCGATGGAAGAAGAAGGAGAATCAGGAGCAGGAAGAAGATATGGAATGTGTGGTTAATTACCTTCATATACAATTTCCTTCTTTGCCATCAGACTGGAAGAACAGGAGGGTGCCTGGCCACCTTATTGAACATTTTGATCAAAGATTCTATATAAGACTACTGATCAAAAAGGGTAAAACACAGAATAAAATTTCAAATTCTCATGGGTTCCAGTTTTCTTGGAGCATGGAGGTTGAATGAACCCCTGAGACTATTGCCCTGAGATAATCTTTAAACACTAAACCAAGAATATCCCCTGAATCACTGGGCCTGCAGGCTCAGGACTATGGTCTTGGGGGACAGCAAGCTCAATTGGCACAACATAGTACATAAAAATATTGTTCTACATCCTACTTTGATGAGTAATGGCCGGGGTTTTAAATGTTTTTGAGCTGCCATCTAAGATGCAACTACTGATCTCCCCTCATCTGGAGCAAAGAAGAGTGAAGACAATCAAAGTCATATGGAAACAATTAGTCCAAGGGACTAATGGACCATGGGAACCTCAGCCTTTACAAGCCTGAGACCAGATGAACTAGATGGTACCTGGCTACCAATGCCAACCACTTGAATCATTGGGTTGATTCTTACTGCAACCCTATAGCACAAGGGGGAGCTCTGGTAGCATAGTGCCTAAGGCACTTGACTGCTAACCAGAAGGCTGGCAGTTCAAACCCACCAGCCACTCCTCAGAAGGAAGGTTGGGCAATCTACTTCTATAGTGATACTGCCTTGGAAACCCAAGGAGGGGTTGCTATGAGTCAGGTCTGACTTGACAGCACATAACAACAACAACATAGCACAAGGTAGAACAGACCTATAGGATTTCCACGGGTGTAATTTGTACGGAACTAGACTGTGACATCTTCCTCCTGTGAAGTGATTGGTCAGCTTGAACCACCAACATTTCAGTTAGCATTCCAACACTTAATCACTGCACCAGAAACCAGAAACGTTGTTCCTTCCCTTTCTCTTAGTCATTCTTCATCTTATCTCAAAAGTCACTTCCCCAGGAAGCTCTCCCTAACTTAACTTCCCAGACTAGGTCAGATTCTTTTGTTCTGAGGTGCTGTAAGTACTGTGTTCCTCTCCTACGTTGCACTTACCATCATTGATATTTTATTTTTGTTTTGGGGAATATTTGTTTAATATGTATATCAACTAGAATCAATGACCCATTAGAGCCAAAACCATATCTGCTTTTGTCCTCAGTATGTTCTCAGAACCTAGAGTGGTGTCTTGTTGTTGTTGTATGCCTTAAAGTAGGCTCTGACTCATAGCGACCCTCTGTACAACAGACCAAAATACTGCCCAGTCCAGCACCATCCTCACAATCCATGCATGCTATACTTTAGCTCATCATGGCAGCCACTACGTCAATCCATCTCCTTAAGAGTCTTCCCCTTTTTCACTGACTCTTTACTTTGCAAGCACAGTGTCTGGTAAAACAAAAACCAAAAATTAAAAAGCTAGACATTCCATAAATATTTATTGAATGGTGAATGAAAGCCTCCAGGCTTACAGACATCTTACTCATCCCAAACTAGACAAGTAAACTGTTCTTTCTGAAGATCACCAAGACTTCTCCAAGGCTGGAGAAGATACTTAGAAACAAAGGCAAGATTAAGTTCATCATTAAAAAGCCACAATTTAGGAGAGCACTGCCTCCCCAAAGAGCCTCACAAGAAAAATAAATTCATCACCTTATGTTAATACTGGTAGCATAGTGCCTAAGGCACTTGACTGCTAACCAGAAGGCTGGGGGTTCAAACCCACCAGCTACTCCTCGGAAAGAAGATGGGGCAATCTACTTCCGTAGTGATACTGCCTCGGAAACCCAAGGAGGGGTGGCTATGAGTTGGGTCCGACTCGACGGCACATAACAACAACAACAACGTTAATACTAAGGAGCTCTGGTGGTGCTGTGGTTAAGGCATTGAGCTGGTAACTAAAATGTAAGTGATTTGAACCCACCAGCCACTCAATAGGAGAAAGATCAGGCAATCTACTTCCATAAAGATTTACAGCCTTGGAAACCTAATGAGGGTCACTGAGAGTCGGAATCAACATAATGGCAGTGGGTTCAATGTGAATACTACTGAGTCAGATGTTGGCAATCTTAGCATTAAGGTGACAATTCCAGATGATGACAATGAAAGACTGTCAAATGTGAAAAAGCTAGACAGCTAAAAGAACAAGCAAATGACCTCTTCAGGTAAAAATTTGGCAAAGCAATAGGTTCAAGTGTCCCTGTGAAAGTTCCCTATAAGAAATCACAATTAACCCTGGCTGGGTGGTTGTTGATGGCATGCCTCCTGGAGAATCGCTCAAAGCCC
Organism: Orycteropus afer afer; assembly: GCF_000298275.1. Taxonomy (NCBI): domain Eukaryota; kingdom Metazoa; phylum Chordata; class Mammalia; order Tubulidentata; family Orycteropodidae; genus Orycteropus; species Orycteropus afer. The sequence continues at coordinate 17,675,869 of NW_006921615.1, forward strand.
CCAGTTACCTGGAAATCAGCTCCGTGAGAAAGATCTTAGATTCTGCAGAGTTTATCAAATTCAGTCACTAGACCACTTCCAGGGCTTGTGATTAATAAACAGTTGGTTGACTGAGTGAGTCAAAAGGACCAGTGATACAAGAATCAGCTGAGCTAAGCCAGCTGGAGGTTCCTGCAACAGAAGAAAGAACACTGACGTAAACTCTCAGATCAAGCAAGAACCAGACCCAATGTGCTAGAGACCTCTTCTCTCCTAGGCTTAAAGTATCAGTGGTTGAGAAGAGATTTTCAGACCTGTAATAACCTAAGGCATTTGACTGCTAACCAGAAGGCTGGCAGTTCAAACCCACCAGCCACTCCTCGGAAGGAAGATTGGACAATCTACTTCTGTAAAGATATTGCCTCGGAAACCCAAGAAGCGGTCACTATGAGTCGAATCCGACTCATCGGCAGTGAGTTTGTTTTTTGGCTTGTAATAGCCAAAAAAGGTGTGTAATGTACTTGTGTAACAGAAATACCTTCAATGCAAACCTTTTTTTTTTTCTACTTTTAGATAGAAATGTCTACTCTTTCAGCAGTTCTCTGAATTGAGCAGCATGACTAGATATGGAATGGCAAGTTTACTTTGTAATGCATTATAAGGATTTTGCAGCAATGCTGGAAAAACAACAAGGAATATGACAGGGATGAGTGTCATCAAATTTTTTACGTATCAGCAGAGCTTTCAGCTATGGTGTTTATTTTCCAATCAAGTGAAGGTATCTCCTACTGGGACATCTCAGCTTCTGCAGTGAAGAAAACACTTAAGAGAGTTCAGTTCTTTAGTTTTTTTCTATTTGAAAAATCATTGAAAAGATCCTTTGTTCAAGGCTCTCCTTAATGCTGAGTGGATAATTCATATCTGTATATTTGACTAAATCTTTTCCTGAGCTATCTATTATGGTTCATATGTTTTTTTTAATCAGAATTTAAAAACCATCTGGATCACCTAACAGTCAGTACCTCAGTATGTCAGTTATAGATTAATTACAGAGAACCTCTTCCACTTTTACATTTTGTCCAAATAAGATGCATGGTATATCAGAAGTTTAAGGTCAGATATGAGTATTGGGGCTAGCTAAATGAGACTAAAGCTTTACTCTTATGTAGCCAACTCATTGTAGCATGGAAGTTTCTGGAATACTGTTGTTCCAGCTTGGATCAAGGGTTTTCATTGCCCTCATTATTTTCTATTTCTACTTGAAACACTGAGGCTCCTGTGTGGGGAGTAAGAGGTTAATAAACTAATCATGAACCCTTTGATATAGACACCATTTGTAGGGGAATCTTACATGTGTTAAAATTTCACCAAAAAAAGAACAGTTGTGAAATACCAGGTATCTGAAGAGCTAGAGTATGTGATGGCCTAGATTTTCATTAACTGTATTACAATATTCACAGTGGAGAATTATATTACATGGTAGCAGAAATAAGTACTTCTATGTGTTCCTTACACTTTAACCGCAAATTAAATTATAGAGTAAGGTAATAAATAAAGTGCATCCATGCCTTTCACACATTAAGAGAAAAAAAAAAAAAAAGCTACTCCTGGTTCGGAAAACTGAGTTACTCCAGTTACAGGTGAGGTCGGAGTAAGTAGGGTAGAAATATCCAAATCCAATTTCTTGTTTGAATAAATATCTACAAAACTGTATCCAATCTCCACATATGACATGACATTAAAACTATAATAGTACATTTGTGTTGTACAATGTGATATTTTCAAGGGATATAAATGGTATAGTTTAGTAAGTATAGTCAAGCATGGAGTGAAAATTAAGCTCTTGATCCTATCATTCAAGCTAGCTATGACAATTAAAGTTGTGTATCAACTTGGCTGGACCATGATTCTCAGTGGTTTAGCAGTTATGATGTAGTCAGCCCCTATGATGAGATCTGTTATAAGATAATCACCTCCATGATGAGATCTACTCTGAGCAACCAATCAGTTGAAAGGGGGTTTCCTCAGGGGTGTAGCCTGCTTCTAATATATACAGACATCATGGCAAAGATCTCTGGCATTTTGTTCTATCTGGATCCTGCATCTGGCTCATTTTCTGACCTCCGGTTCTTGGACTTGAACCAGTGGCCTGTTGTGTTACCTATCAATTTAGGGATTGTTGCCTTCACAGCCTGTGAGCCAACAGCCTGGCATTTTACCGCTGATCTTGGATTGTCAGCCTCCAAAGTCAGCAACCTGCTGTATTACCTGCCAATCTTGGTCTCATCAGCCCCTGTAACTACGAGAGTCAGGAGAAGCCTCCAGCTTGATGTCTGACCCACAGTCATGGGACTTACCAGCCTCTACAATGGCATGAGCCATTTCCTTGAGATAAATTTCTGTGTGTGTGTGTGTGTGTGTGTTCACAAAGTGTCACTGGTTTTATTTCTTTGCTTCTCTAGAGAACCTGCCCTAAGACACTAGTCTTTCTTCCAGCTGAAAATTTCCAGGCATATAGATCCCGTGAGGGTTATTACTCCTCCATTTGATTCCATGGCACCACTTTGTCCCAGTTTTTCTCTTCATTACAGGCTCCTCCTTCTCATTCCCCTTTGTGGGATTTTCTTCCTTCGTCAGGCCTAGGCCTCTCTTCTCACTTTAAATGCTTTTTTGTTTAAGTTTTTTGTTATAGAAGTAAAAAGATCAACCCCAACTATCTTTAACAAACAATGACACGTGGCCTATTTGGTTTCATCTATATTATAATCTACTTTTCTTCCCACTCACCACAGATTATTTTGAAGCAAATCCCAGAAATATTATTTTGCCCATAAAAATTTCAGTATGTGTCACTAGAAGATAATGATTTCCCTGGTTTTCTTATAAAGTTTTCTGACTGACTTATTCATTTTAGGCTCAAAGAAGGGTCACACACTGGGTTGTTACACTTCTTAAACTACTCTCCCTATTTTCATTGTATTTTATTTATTGAAGAAACAGGATCATTTATTCTGCAGAATTTTCCACATTCTATCTTCTGTCCTCCAAGGTACCATTTCACATGTTCCCTTGTCCATTGTATTTCCTATAAACTGGCAGTAGATCTAGATGCTTGATCCAATTCAAGGTTCACTTTTTGGTGAGAATATTTCATAGGTGGTAGTATGTTGTATCACATCAGGAAGCTTATAATGTCTACCTGTCTCTTTTGGGTATCAAAAATTAATTAGCTCGATTTCTCCATAAAGAAGAAATTCCCTTATCAACTCCTTGGTTACTATGAGGTACAATTTGTACAGGAAAAACAGAATAGATATTTGATCATACCCTTAATTTACTAGTTTTCAGAATAATCAAAAGTGGAAGATTCCTCCAAAGGTAACAAATGAATTTTGCTTTGTTGTTTTGAGTATCATTATGAATTTATGAATTTATGCTTGTTGATGTATTTCAATCCATCATTATCTTTTGTGATACTCATTTGCTCCATCTTGGGCCAGCGGGAGCTCATATGCCCTTTGACATGGCCCCATAATCTTTAACAACCTCTTTGCTTTCTAGTATGATAAGATATCCTTGGCTCATCTTATACATTTCCTGAGCCAGATCTGGATCAGTTATTTCACATACATACATACAGCTTTTGAAAAAAACAAACCTACTTCCATCAAGTCAATTCCGACTCACAGCAATACTGTAGATCAAAACAGAATTGTTCCATAGGGTTTCCAAGATTATAAATCTTTATGGAAACAGACTGCCTCATCTTTCTCATGCAGAGCAACTGGTGGGTTCAAACCAATGACC
>NW_006921615.1:17680010-17684682 GCF_000298275.1 Orycteropus afer afer
TGCTGCCTCCCTCCAGCCCTTTCTCCAGCTGTTCCTCCCAAAGCACCCACCATCTTTCTCCTGGGTTCGATAATTCGCAGCAGTGGCCACACAGAACTCACAGATTATGGGGTTTATTAGGGAAGCACCAGGCTATAATTCAAGTTCAGGAAAAAATGCTCAGTCTCTCTCCCAGCCCACCGTCTCTCAGCCAAGTCTCTCACAGTCTGTCCCCCAGCAGTGAATGTCCCTCGGTGTCTCAGCAATGCGTGTCTCTTGCATCTCTTTCCCAGCAGCACATGTCTCTTTCAGGAGTGCATGTCGCTTTCAGCAGCACGTCTTCCTCAACCAGCAGTCAGAGTTCTGCCTCTAGGAGGCCTCCTTTTGAGCCTGGCAGAGTGCTCAAACTAGCCAATAATAGCATCAGAACTCTAAGCACCTGAGAAAGAGTGGGAACCTCCCAGAACATTGTTTTGTGCCACTCCCAACAGAAATACTCCAGGTGGACAACTTTAGCAATCAGGAGCTCTTCAGTTGCTCATAGCAAATCCCACCTTGGAGTTTGCAAAGACTTATGGGTAGAAAAGCCACACTAAGTAATTTACTACACCACACAATAGACACACTTCAAATTCTGCTTTTCAGACATGAACTTCTCTCTCTCAAAAACTTGCTCTTCTATATATCCTCCTGGATATCAGTCCTTGGGATCAACTTAGAGTAAGACTCTGTTAGAAATACATTGAATTCAGCCACATCATCATAAAGATGTCCTCTCTGTATTCAGCCATATCAGACTTCTAACAGTGAGTGGTCATGGGCTCCCTAACACTCATGGAATATTTTGGAACTCTGAAACAGATGCCAGCTGCATCCCATGAGCCTGTGGGAAAACACTTGTAACAAGTTTAGCTGACTGAGCCAACCATAAAGTATAGAAGCTGGAGAGATTATGTTTCCTGGAGCATGAGGCTGTGTTTGACCATACCTTAACACAGTCTCTGGAGGAAGAAGTTGAGGTACAAAAGCCCAGTCAGCTCTAAGGCAGCCCTCTGAAAGCTGATCATGGAAGAAGTTCTGCAGTTGGGTTAGAAGAGAAAGGCACCAGAAGTTAGAGGGCTTTCCAGGGAGAAACAGAATGGACAGCAGCACAGATGCTCACATGGGTGGGGCAGGAGAGCTAGCACAAGAAGAAGGCAAAAGCTATGGGCAAAGAGCAGAGAAATGGCAATAGCTTTGGTCATATCAGAACGGCCCTACACCTCCCAGACAACTCCAAGGGAGTGACGGAAGAGGAGGATCCCAGGAAAAGACTAGACATCCTGCTAGTCACTACAGGGCCTCAGAGCACTGAGATTTAGGATAAATGCAGAGATCTCATGGTCACTCAACAGCTGGGTTCTGAAACTCAGTGAACACAACAGCAATACCTTTCACTCATTGCCCAAGCCAAAATCTGGTCTTAGCCTTAGCTGAAACCTCCCTCACTCACCCTCTTAGATTCCACAGCCTATCAATGATCAACTCTTTTTAATTAAAACTCTTAAATATCTCTCAGTGTGTCCTTTCCTTATAACAGAGATCACTGCCTTAGTTAATAATTTCTCTCCTGGATTACTGCATTGCCTCCTAGCTGATATTTCTGAATTTAATGTCACATCCCTTCAAATCTTCTATTCCAGAGTATGTCAAATATATATATTTTTAAATTTTGCCTTTCAATGTAAAAAAAAAGAAATGAGCTCACCTCAAATACGTTTATATTTATGTACGAATTAACAATGAACCACTGACCCAAGAATTATGTATATTTTTAAACAGGCATAAAAGAGAACTTAAAAGAGAATGAGAAACACAGATGCAGTGATATTTTATTTCATTATTCCAAATAATTGTCTTGTCAACCTCACCTAAACACTACTTACAAAATTCTTGATGGTGCTTTAGATTTAGATAAATTACAGTTGTAATTTTTAATATTAAAAAAATTCAAGCCTTGAGTTGCAATATAGAAGGATTCTTTTCTTTTTAATTAATTTTTATTGTTATTTGGGTGAAAGTTTACAGAGGAAATTCATTTCCAATACAGCATTTCATACACAATTTTTTTTCATGACATTGGCTGAAATTCCCCAAAATGTAGCTCTTCCCACTTCCTCCCCATAGTTACCTCTTCCCTGTGTCCTTCCCTCCCATGCACTTCTCCCCGTCTCCCCGCAACTATCTCCTGATGCAAACACTGGGGAGGGTAGTTTTTATATCCCATAATACCAAACATACTTAATGGCAATTTGGAGTTACAGTCATGTATTTATATGACTTGAACATTTTAATTACCTTTATTTTCATGTTATTTTTGGTACAATTATATATTTTTTTATTGTGATTTGGGTGAAAATTTACAGAGAAAATTCACTTTCCATATGGCAGTTCACATACACTTTGTCTCATGACATTGACCACAATTCACCACAATGCAACAGCTCCCCTCCCACTTCCTCCCGACAGTCACCTCTTTCCTATGTCCATCCCTCCATGCACCCCTTCCCCTGAGCTGTCTCCCTGTGCAAAAGTAACCCTTCTTTCTCCCATGATTGTTCTCTCGAAGGAGTGTATCTACCTCAGATAAATGTTCAATTCCTATTGCTGTCTTTTGCTTGCCTGGAAGCCACAGGTGTGGGTTCAATTCTAGAACTGAAGGGCAGCTGGGGACCATAGTCTCAGTGTTTCTACCAGGCTCTATCAAACCAGCAAACCTGGTCCCCCCTTTTTTTTTTCCAAATGATTTTGAGTTTTGTTTCACATTGTTCTCCCTTTCTATCCAGGGTCTCCTAAATAGATCCCCATCTGAGTAGTTGACATTGGTAGCCGGGCACCATCTGGTTCTTTCGGTCTCATAGTCATATAGGCTGCAGATCACATGGTGTACCAGTTGCTAGGACTAATTGTTTTCTTTGGTTTTCTTCATTCTTCTTTGCTCTGGACGAGGAGAGAACCATCATTGCATCTAGATGGCTGCATGCAAGTTTTACAAGATCCCAGTCGCTACTTGTCAAAGTAGGAGGTGGAGCGATATTTTGTGTAGTATGTTATGCCAATTAAATTTGATGTCCCCTGTGACTATCGTCCTCAGCCCACAAGTTCAACTACTTAGTCCCTCTGGGTAGCTGGCTGTGACCAAGAAGTGACTACAACCTTGTCCCTTGTCAGCTCTACTATACACCTAGAAATTCAGATCATACAAATACACTTATAGGACCATTGTCTGCCAACCCTATTCATGGTCTTGGGTACACTCCCCACTTCATAGACATACCTAATAGTTCAGCCTGTCCACCCATCTATCCACCCATATACCCATGTTTGTCTTCACTGACAACGCAGTAATGTATGTGCGAAAGGGTTCATCTTTGTTGTCTGCACCTCCCATGCACCTCTCTATGTCTTCCTCTTCCTCAGTGCTACCATGTTAATCACTCACATTTGGTACATTGCCCTTCTCTTCACCCGAATTAATACTTATCTCTACCTATCTAACAGTGTTCCCGCCCCTACCTTCCCACCCCTGGTAACCAAAAAAGAAAATTTCCTTCCCTAGATAAACCTTTCCTTGACTTTTACAATAATGGACTAATACAATATTTGTCCTTCTGTGATTGACTTATTTCACTCAGCATAATGTCCTCCAAGTTCATTCACATTATACGGTGTTTTGCAGATTCTAGGTTATTCTTTAGGTTTGCATAGTATTCCATTGTGTGTATGTACCAAAGTTTGGTTATCTATTCATCAGTTGATGGACACCTGGGTTGTTTCCATCTTTTAGCTATTGTAAATAGTGCTGCGATGAACATGGGTGTGCATAGGTCTGTTCTTGTCATGGCTCTCATTTCTTTAGGATATATACCTAGTAATGGAATGGTTGGGTCAGATGGTATTTCTAATTCCAACTTTTTAAGGAAGTGCCGTACTGCTTTCCACAGTGGTTGTACCATTTGACAGTCCCACCAGCAGTGTATGAGAGTCCCAATCTTTCCGCATCCTCGCCAGCATTTGTTATTTTCTGTCTTTGAACTTTGCTACTAGTGCTGGAGCAAGATGGTATCTCATTGTTGTTTTCATTTGTATCTCTCTAATGGCTAATAATTGTGAGCATTTCTTCACGTGTTTACTGGCCACCTGAATATCCTCCTTGGTGAAGTGTCTATTCATGTCTTCTGCCCATTTTTTAATTCGATCGTTTGTCTTTTTGTTATTGAGGTGTTGAAGTTTTCCATAAATTCTAGAGATAAGTCCCTTGTCAGATATGTCATTGCCAAATAATTTTTCCCAATCTATAGGTTCTCTTTTGACTCTTTTGGAGACGTCTTTGGAAGCACATAAAAAATTGATTTTTAGAAGGTCCCATTCATCTAGTTTCTCTTCTGCTGTTTGTGCATTTTGGGGTATACTTGATATCTATTTATGCCATATATTATTGTTGTTGTTATATGCCATCAAGTCAGACCCAACTCATATATTGTTGTTGTTGTTGTTTGCCGTGGAGTCGGCCCCGACTTATAGCGACCCCTCCTTGGGTTTCCGAGGCAGTATCATTATGGAAGTAGGATTGCCCAACCTTCCTTCCGAGGAGTGGCTGGTGGGTTTGAAGCGCCAGCCTTCTGGTTAGCAGTCAAGTGCCTTAGGCACTATG
>NW_006921615.1:17687805-17688850 GCF_000298275.1 Orycteropus afer afer
TTTTTCCAACCTTTGATTTTTAGTCTATTTTTGTCTTTATATCTAAGGTGTGTCTCTTGTAGGCATCATATTGATGGGTTTTGTTTTCTTATCCGATCTGCAACTCTCCATCTCTTGAGTGGTGCATTTAATCCATTAACATTCAGTGTAATATTGACAAGTGTGAATTGGTTGCTGTTATTTTGGTATGTGTTTTTTCATGGTGTCCTGGTTTCTTTGTTCCATATTATTTTCTGTGCTGAGCTCATTATGTTTATGAATTGTCTTATCATTTCCTTTGTTGCTGTTGTTTTAGTATACATTGAATATTTGTGTTTGTCTTCTTTTTTATTGTCATTTGAAGGTTTATCCTTTTCTTTGAGGTTACCCTGTGATTTTTAATTTTCTCCCCAAATTTGGAATAGTCTATTCTATCTTGCAACTCTCTTAACTTCCTCCCCATTTAGAAGTTCTGCAACTACACAGTATTTTCCTTTTTTTGGTTTGCAGTTGTCCTCATTTGCTAATTGATGTCTCTGGTTCACTGTTTACAATCTTGTAAGCTTATTTACTTTGGATATGTCCATAGCTGTGGTTTCTGGGTTATGTCATCTTGTGTGTTAATGGCCAGTTGTTATTTGCTATTTTTGGTTCTGTGTTTCTCTGTTCAAAGGACTCTCTTCAGTATTTCTTGTAAGGCTAGTCTGGTTTTAACAAATTCCCTTAGTTTCCGCTTCTCTGGAAATCTCCTAATTTCACCATCACATATGAGGGACAATTTTGCCAGGTATATAATTCTTGGTTGAAAATCTTTCTCTTTCAGAGTTTTATGTATACCATCCCATTACCATCTCGCTTGCACAGTTTCTGCTGAGAAATCAGAGCTTATTTTTACTTGTTGTCCTTTGTAAGTAATTTTTTGTTTTTAAGGTGCAGCTTTCAGGATTCTGTCTTTGTCTTTGGTTTTGATGAGTTTGATGATGATATATCTTGGTAATTTTCTTTTGGGGTCCATCCTGTTTAGGGTTCATTAGACTTCCTGAATGGATATATTCTCATCTTTCAT
>NW_006921615.1:17689583-17694486 GCF_000298275.1 Orycteropus afer afer
TTTATTGTTGGCCCATTGGTGGAGAAGGAAGTGGTGGCTCTCAGTAAGTGACACTGCAGGAGGTGTGGGTGTAGTTCTGTCATATGAGGACTGTTGCTGTCTTCCACTCAGTTAGACAGAAACAACAACTGAATGACCATCAAAAAAGTAAAAGCAAATGGACAAAAAATATACCATGTAATCACACTGGAGCAGTAACTAAAAAAGAAAAAGAAAAGAAGAAGAAGAAGAAGAAGAAACAAAAAACCCAGAAGTACCTGGGGAGAGGGCAATAAGAGAAAAAAGGTAAAGAAGGAGAATAATGAAGAAAAAAATGGGGAAAATGCCAAAAGAAAAATACAAGAGAAAAAAGAAATTGCCACCAGGAAAAGGGAAAAGAAAAAAAGCTGAAAACTAGAACCTGGGAGGGGAAGAATAAAGAATAATAGTAAAAAGGACAAAAGTAATAATAATAATAGTAGTTCTAAAACAGACAAAAACAAACAAACTAAAAAAACAGAAAAAAGAAAAAAAACATGGGAGCAGGGCAGGGCAGGGCACCCAGTCTCCATCTGAGCACACAGACTGGTGTGGAGTTCCTGTGGGCCCAGCAGGTGGGTGGGAGTGAGGGATGGATGTACCTCCCTTCACCAAGAGGGTGTGGGTATAAGAGTAAAAAGGGGAATGTCACATCTTTCCAGTTGTTCGGCTCCAGAATGTCCTTGGGGTTACTGGCAAGTGGAGCCTGTTCTTAAGTCCCTGGAACCCAGGAGAATGCTGTTGCTTTAAATATCCAAAATGGTCAACCCAATTTTAAACATTCAAAATGGCTGAGCCCTCCAGACAGACAAAAGTTCACAGCTCAGCCCACCATCTTCTTTGGTGCTTTTCCTTTTATTACCCAGTCACCAGAACAGTTCTCCATGCAGTTCTTGGCTAGCACGGCTAACTTTTGTGTTAATTTTTACGTCCTACCACCATTCGGCAATATCCAAGCTGTCTGTGCCATCAGGATTGCTGTCAGACCGCAGCTCCATATGTCTCCTTTTTTGGTGATTTCATGCAAATTCTTCTGCTAGTTGGCATTTAGTCCACTTCTATATCCTTCCCTCCCAGGCTCAGGGGTCCAGGATTATCTTCTGTATCGGTGTTAATTTGTTCCCCTTTCTTTGTTGAAGAAGGTCTGTGCAGTCTTTCTATTCCACCATCTTACCAGAACCAATATGGAAGAATTCTATGGAAAAAATATTGGATGATGAAGGAAGTATCAAAAGAACTTGAAAAGAATACACAGAGACACTCTACTAAAAATAATTGGTCAATATTCAGCCATTTCAGGAAGTAACATGTGTTCAGAAACCAATGACATTGATGGAAGAGGCCCAAGCTACACTGAAGGATTTAGGAATTTAGAAGACAGCTACAAGGCCAACCAACTGGAAGAGATCCCTACTTGTGCCCATTCCAAAGACAGGTGATCCAACAGAATGTAGAAATTATTGAACAATATCATTAACATCACACACAAGTAAAATTTTGCTGAAAATGATTCAAAAAGTGTTGCAGAAGTACATTGATAGGGAACTGCCAGAAATTCAAGCCAAATTCAGAAGAGGATGTGGAATGAGGAATACCATTGCTGGTGTCAGATGGATCTTGGCTGAAAGCAAAACACACCAGAAAGATGTTTACCTGTGTTTTATTGACTACACAAAGAAAAGCAGTTGACAGAAAGGATCATAACAAATTTTGGATAGCATCGTGAAGAATGGGAATTCCAGAACACTTAATTGTACTCATGAGGAACCTATACATAGACCAAGAAGTAGTCATTCAAACAGAACTGCAAGGTTTAAAATCAAGAAAATGTGTACCCATACAGTACCGCGATGTCAGTGAAGGCAAACACAGGTATACGGGTGGATAGATGGGTGGACAGGCTGAACTATTAGGTATGTCTATGAAGCAGGGACTGTACCCAAGACCACATATAGGGTTGGCAGACAATGGTCCTATAAGTGTATTTGTATGATCTGAATTCCCAGGTGTATAGTAGAGCTGATAAGAGACAAGGTTGTAGTCACTTCTTGGTCGCAGAGAGACTGAGTAGTTGAATCCATGGGCTTGGGACCATAGTCACAGGGGACATCAAGTTGGCATAACATACTACACAAAATATAGTTCCAACTCCTACTTTGGTGAGTAGTGACTGGGATCTTAAAAGCTAGCAAGCAGCCATCTAGATGCAACAGGGGGTCTCTCCTCATCCAGAGCAAAGAAGAATGAAGAAAACCAAACAATTAGTCTTAATGACTGGTACACCATGTGATCCACAGCCTATACGACTATGAGACCAGAAGACCTAGATGGTGCCCGGCTACCAATGTCAACCACTCGGAGGAGGATCTATGTAGGAGATCCTGGATAGAGAGGGAGAAAATGTGGAACAAAACTCAAAATCATTTGGAAAAAAAAAGGGGGACCAGGTTTGCTGGTCTGATAGAGCCTGGTAGAACCATTGAGACTATGGCCCCTAGCTGCCCTTCAGTTCTGGAAATGAACCCACACCTGTGGCTTCCAGGCAAGCAAAACACAGGCATAGAAGTTGAATGTTTACCTGAGGTAGATACATTTCTTGGAGAGAACAATCATGGGAGAAAGAAGGGCTGTTTATGCACAGGGAGACAGCTCAGGGGGCAGAGATGCATGGAGGGATGGACACAGGGAAGAGGTGACTGTCAGGAGAAGTGGGGGGGGTGCTGTTGTATTGTGGTGAATTGTGGTCAATGATGAGACAAAGTGTATGTGAACTGCTGTATGGAAAGTGAATTTTCTCTGTAAATTTTCACCCAAATCACAAAAAAAGAAAAATGTGCACCAACATTCTATCATTTCATCATACTTATTCATTCTGTAGGATGGTAAATAATCCAAGAAGCTGGACTATATGAAGAAGAGCATGACATCAGGACTGGAGGAAGACTCATTAACAGCCTGTGATATGCAGATGACACAACCTTGCTTGCTGAAAATGAAGAAGACTTGAAGTACTTACTGACGAAAGTCAAAGACTACAGCCTTCAGTGTGGATTACAACTCAACATAAAAGCAAAAATCCTCACAAATGTACAAATAAGCAACATCATGATACATGGAAAAGAGATTGAAGTTGTCCAGGATTTCATTTTACTTGGATTCACAATCAATGCCGGTGGAAGCAGCAGTCAAGAAATCAAATGATGTATCGCATTGGGCAGATCTGCTGCAAAAAATTCAAACAGAACTGCAGGGTTTAAAATCAAGAAAATGTGTACCCATATAGTACAGTACATTCTTTAAAGTGTTAAAAAGCAAAGACCTCACATTGAAGACTAAGATGGGCCTCACCCAAGCCATGGTATTTTCAATAGCCTCATATGCATGTGAAAGCTGGACAATGAATAAGGAAGGCCAAAGAAGAATTGATGTATTTGATTGTGATTTTGGCAAAGAATATTAACTATACCATGGTCTACCAAAAGAACAAGGAGCTCTGGTAGCGTAGTGTCTAAGGCACTTGATTGCTAACCAGAAGGCTGGCGGTTCAAACCCACCAGCCACTCCTTGGCAGGAAGATGGGGCAATCTACTTCTGTAGTGATACTGCCTTGGAAACTCAAGGAGGGGTTGCTGTGAGTCGGGTCCTACTGGACAGCACATAATAACAATAACAACAACCAGAAGAACAAGTAAATCTGTCTTGGAAGAAGTAGTCAGAATACTCCTTAGAAGTGAGAATGGCCAGGTTTCCTCTCTCATACTTTGGTCATATTATCAGGAGGGACCGTTTGTTCCCAGAAGAGGATATTGTGTTTGGTAAAGTAGAAGGCCAGAGAAAAAGGGAAAGATCCTCAGTGAAATAGATTGGCCAAGTGGCTGCAATAATGGGCCTAAGCAAGGCAACAATTGTGATGATGGCACAGGACCAGGCAATGTTTTGTTCTGTTGTACATGCAGTTAATATAAGTCAAAACCGACTCGACAGCACCTAATAACAACAAAGACTATTTAGTTCAGTGAATTTTTAAAAAAATAGTATTTTATTGTGTTTTCAGTGAAAGTTAGCAAATTAGTTTCCTTTCAACTATTTCTACACAAATTGTTCACAGACAATAGTTACATTCTTCATAATGTATGAACATTCTCACTATTTTCATTAAGGTTGCTCCATTTCCAGTAATCTAGTTTTCTTGTCTCCTTACAGTCCAGTAAGTTTTTTGGGTATTTCATTTAGACAGACCCTGCTAAAAGGGAATCCCTGTAAAAAGGGCATAGGAGGAGTCTTCCTCTGACCTCCTCTAACTTCACAAAGAGGAGAGAGACTCACCATCAACAGCCCAAGGCTTATTCTTATGAGGCCAGACATGCCACTACCCTATAGCCTTTTTACCAATTCTAACACCAACCTTCCCTCCCATAACACTCACTACTTCTCTGCTGCATTCATTGCAATGGCCACACAGAACTCACAGACAATACTCACAATTATGGAGTTTATTAAGAAAATAACAAGTTACAATTCAGGTTTAGGAACATACTCAGGATACAATTCTTCAATCAGGACAGTCTCCCCTCTGCTATGCCCTCAGGCACGCATGTCTAGCCATTGGCTTCTCTATCTGGCTTCTGCCCATCTTGGATCTTGGGTCCAAGGATGCACTCTACTCTACCTCTAGTTTTTCTCTCTTGATGGGATCTTGAGATCTCCCTGCTCTGCCTCTCCAAACCAAACTCACTGCTGTCCAGTTGGTTCCAACTCATAGCAACCCCTCCTTGGGTTTCTGAGGCGATATCTCTATGGAAATAGATTGCCCAGTCTTTCTTCTGACGAATAGCTGATGGGTTTGAACCACCAGCCTTCAGGTTAGCAGGCAAATGCCTTAGGC
>NW_006921615.1:17694909-17712746 GCF_000298275.1 Orycteropus afer afer
TATATATTCTTACTCCTTGGAGGTAGGGAATTCTCTAGCTAGAGCTAGGGTTATTCAAGCATGATTATATAAAGACTTTTTTGTCAGAGACATTGTAGAGACTGGTGGGAGTCACAAAGACCATAGTTGAAGAGCCATGCCAAGTAATTCACTGCACCACAGGCCACCCCCTGGCTCTTCTAGCCATTGTCCCTATCATATTTCAAAGATTAACATCCCTTCCACAATCAGTTTAAGAATAAGCACACTCATGAAAGCATTTAAGCCAGCCACTTCGTGCCTTTATCTTCCTCCATTATAGATATCCAATTTCTAATTTGCTAGTCCCTATGAAACCAGTAGCGTATTGCCTAAGGCACTTGACTGCTAATCAGAAGGCTGGAGGTTCAAACCCACAAGCCACTCCTCAGAAGGAAGATGGGGCAATCTACTTCTGTAGTGACACTGCCTTGGAAACCCAAGGAGGGGCCACTATGAGTCGGGTCTGATTCGACAGCACATAACAACAACAATATCAAACCAGTACTCTGAAGAGGTAAACATGTTTCTTTCTCTGAAGAATCTTCTGTTCCAATTGGAATTTTGAGCATCTGCATCCATAAGCAAAGTCCAGTCCAGAGCAAGCCATCAAATTGCAGCAGTTTATATCACAGTGTCAAATATCTTTCTCTTCATTTGGCTGGGTTCTGGTCAGCCCAGGTCTAGCCATCCAAGAAAAATCAATGAGTACCAGCTGCAAGCTTGGGCGTTCACATGCCACCCTTCACTTCACACCAGCCAGCCCCTTCTCTCTCATCCCTAGCCCCTGTGACCTAGATCAGTGCCTGTAGGCTTTGGAGTCTACACAATTCCCTGCACTTCAGACCAGCTAGCCCTTCCTCTCCTGTTTCTTCATTGCTACACATCCCTTACTTCCATTCATCAGGTGGTCCCAGCAAGCAACTTACAGGCTACCTACTCTCCAGCTCCCTTTAACTTCCAGCCCTGAAGGGAGTTTTTCTCAGGGGCCATGGCTTTCCTGCCTCAACAGACCCAAAGACAAACCTTGAGGTTCAAAAAGCTCTCCAATTTGTTTGCTTTTTTTCTCTCTCTGCAAGACCTTCCTTCAGATGCAAATCTTCTGTTCTCTCAGCAGTTCTAGATGGGCCTCCAAGTCTTTTCAAATGCAAACTTTCTGACTCTGAAGGTTCTGGTTGGAGCTCAGATTTTCAACCTAACCCCCAATATTCTATGCACAGGTCTATGGGCTTTCAAACCAACAGCCTGTGTTTCTTCCAGGCAAATCCTAGTTCCCCTTTTAGCATATCCAATCAAGTATTAGCTGAAGGTAGACTTACAGGCTCTTTTGTCCATACTCAATATTCATTTCTAACATACAATAGGTAAGAAAACATTCAATATCCATAGTATATTCAGATAAACACATAACCCTTTTTAAAACATTCCAGTTTCACCTTCTCTTTACTTTGACTATCTTCCCATTCAGGGAGCTCTGGTAGCACAGTGCCTAAGGCACTTGACTGCTAACCAGAAGGCTGGCAGTTCAAACCCACCAGCCACTCCTTGGAAGGAAGATGGGGCAATCTACTTCTGTAGTGATACTGCCTTGGAAACCCAAGGAGGGGTCACTATTAGTCAGTCCGACCGGATGGCACATAACAACAACAACAATCTTCCCATTCAATACATATGGCCTTGAGCCTCTGGGTGGGTGTAACCAAAAGGCCTGGCCTCCTATCAATCATCTCCTTTAATCGGCCTGGCTATTGCCCCAGGCTTTTCTCCCCTCAGCTGTAGCACAATATCGCCTATATTCCTTTCAGCTTTTATAGGTAACAACCAAAGTAACCAGCTAAGAATCAAAAGTTTCACTTCCCAGGTCCGTTCCTACTTTCTCTTAACAAAGTTCCACACTTCCATGAGTCTGGAGCCATTTCAACGATCCCAGTCCTGGTGCCAACTGTAAAAAGAGCATGGATGGCATCCTCTTCTGACCACCTCTAACATCACAAAGGGGAGAGAAAATCACCATCAGCAACCCAAGGCTTATTTAGGAGTCCCTGCAATAGGAGCTCTAGTGATGTAGTGAATAAGGCATTTGGCTATTAACCAGAAGGTCAGCAGTTCAAACCCACCAGCTGTTCCATGGGCCAAAGATGAGGCAATCTACTTTTTAAAATATTTACAGTCTTGGTAACCCACTGGGGTTCACTATGAATCAGAATGGCCTTGGTGGCAGTGGGTTTGGGTGCTTTTGGGGGTGATGCAAACAGCTAATAGGCTCTGCTACTAACCAAAAGATTAGAGGTTCGAGTCCACTCAGAAGTACCTCAAAGGAAAAGCTTGTCAATCCACTGAAAAATCAGCTATTGAACCCTATGAAGCACAGTTCTACTCAGATACACATGAGGTCATCATGAGTTAGAATCGACTAGACAATTGGTTAGACTATTTAACCCTAAAAGTAAGTCTTATGTAAAAAGAGATTATTCTTAGGGCTGAAAATGATAGAAAAAAGATGAATTAAAGAAAGAAATCTGTCTAAGACATCATGGAAAGACAGTAAAAGGAGAGCATATTTGATAGCAGAGATCAGAAATGTATTTCTTGGGTCTTTGTTGTTATCATCAAGTCAAGTCCTGCTTATGGTGACCCTGTGTGTGCAGAATAGAATTGTTCCATACAGTTTTCAAAGCTGTGATCTTTCAGAAGCAGAGCACCACGCCTGTCTTTCCAGGTGCCTCTGGATGTGCACAAACTACTAAGCTTTTGACTAATAGTCAAGCACTTAACCATTTGTGCCACCTAGGGACACCTTTTTCTCAGTTCTCCCTCCATTGAATTGGCATGCTGGGTTGTAAATTCTTTGTTATGCCCAATATACTCTTTACTTACAACTAACCTAAATCTTTTGGTTGGATTTTAAATGTATCAGACCTTAGACTAAGATACTGAATTGACATATAGTCATCAGGTGCTGACAAAGTGGTGACTCTTTAGATCAAATGGGTATTAAAGGTACAGAAGCAAACTACAAAGACATAGCACTTTCTCCTGGTGCCAGAACCCTGCTACCTGAGAGCAATCCTACCAAACTTCAGCTATTAAGTGGCAAAGATGGTGCTGATGTTTCCAATTTCTTTCAAGATCAAAACCCAATTTACTTGACCTCAAATCTGGCTTAAAATATGTCTAGCAAGTATAGTTTAAGGCTTGTGATTATTTTTCATGTTTTCCCTTCTCAAAGCAAATTAACCTAAAACAATAGCATTATGAGTGACCAAAGGTTAGAAAAAGTAGTCTGCAAAAGTTTTGAGTTCTTTGTCACCCCCAATTTCTTTCACAACTGAGTAAGATTTCATTACGGGGGTTACTGGCATACATAGTGACAGCTTGAATGGCAAAACAGGATATGTCTTTACCAAGGTCCCCTGCTTTGCTGTAATCTACCGGAATTAATTGGGTGTGGGTTTTTTTTGTTGATGATGGTGGTTTTCTCTTTCCTTTTTTTTCTTTTAAAGAGTTTCAGATGGGCAGACACTGAAGAAGTTGGCTTCTTATTTGCATTCAGCTTGGCCTCACCAAAGGTGACTTGAGGACACTCTGAACTCCCTTCTTACTTAGCAATGGCAGGAAGTCAGCTGCAAGAAGAAGCTACTACTTTTCAAGCCTGGGTGGCTTTTTCTTTTTCCTCTCCCTGTCATTCATTTTGGAAGAAAGCATGAGTTTAATTTCAAACAGAAAACAAACACTTAGAAGGGAAAAATGAAGGCAGCCAGATATTCTACACTGACCTGATAATCCTTCTCTGCCTTCTTTTTTTTTCTTTCCCCCTGATTAAATTAGAGATGCTCAAGCCATCAAATTGGGGAAAGTCTGAGGCTGATTGAACAGACTGAACTAGCAGCCTGCCACCAACCCCAGAGCAGGCTGGCAATGGTTAACACTGACAGACAGTGTTCCAAGCATCCCCTTGCCCCATAGTGGTAAGTCAGTATTGAGGGGCACAGCCATGCCCTCCAACAACCTGGGGCAAATGTAAATCTGGTTATCCTTCCACCTCAGAACTCCTTTGTTTTAAGAAACACTTCTTCATGAATGAATGAGACGTTGGGGTAGAATGAGCCAACACAGAAATGGCTAGATCATTTCAAAGCAAAATGTTTTTTTCCCATTGATTTTCAGATGCAGTTTAAGTCTTCTCAATGTTTTCTCTTGATTTGACTCTCTTTCATAGATAACTGTCTCCTTTCAACTAACTGGGTAATTTGTAGCCCTGATGTCTGATACCTAAGACTCCTTATCAAAGATGCCCAGAGACACAAATATAGCCACTTTGTTCTGATATGGGTTGCAAACAGGCAGATATAAACATACCAAAGGGAGCTATTTTGAACCTATATTGGAAATTATATTGGATCGATAGAAATTTAATTTTGTGGATTATAGTGTCTGGTCAAGATTCAAGTCATCACTTCCAGATCAAACAACGAATTCTTCCCCAACAAAGACTGCAAAAATAGAACAATACAGTATGTTTGGGAGCTCTGGTGGCCTAGTGCCTAAGGCACTTGACTGCTAACCAGAAGGTTGGTGGTTCAAACCCACCAGCCACTCTTCGGAAGGAAGATTGGGCAATCTACTTCCATAGAGATACCATCTCAGAAACCCAAGGAGGGGTTGCTATGAGTAGGAGGCAACTTGACAGCACATAACAACAACGACAGTATGTTTATGTTGCCTTGTTCCAATGAGCTAAAAATGGTAGAAAATTTGTTGTTGTTATTGTTAGTTGCTGTCAAGTTGACTTCAACTGGTGATGACCTTATATATATCAGAATGATACATTGCCTGATCCTGTGTCATCTTCAAGATCATTGAGATATTTGAGTCCACTGTTGCTGCTATTGTGTCAGTCCATCTCAATAAGGGTTTCCCTTGTTTTTGCTGACACTTTACCAAACATGATGTTCCTTTCTAGCAATTGGTCTTTCCTAATGACATGTCCAAAACAAACATGTTGAAGTCTCATCATCCTCACGCCTAAGGAGCATTCTGATTGTATTTCTTCTAAGACTGGTTTGCCCCTTCTTCTGGGAAAAAAAGAAAACTCACAGCTGGTGAGTCAGATCTGACTCATAGTGACCCCTCTCTGGTAGCATAGTGCCTAAGGCACTTGACTGCTATCCAGAAGCCTGGCGGTTCAAACCCACCAGCCACTCCTCAGAAGGAAGATGGGGCAATCTACTTCCATAGTGATATTGCCTCAGAAACCCAAGGAGGGGTTGTTATGAGTTGGGTCGGACTCGATGGCTCATAACAACAACAACAACATCACTACAGAAGTAAATTGCCCAGTCTTCCTTCTGAAGAGTGGCTGGTGGGTTTGAACTGCCAGCCTTCTGGTTAGCAGTCAAATGCCTTAGGCACTATGCCACTAGAGATTCAATATTCTTCACCAACACCACAGTTCCAGTGTATCAATTATTCTTCTGTCTTCCTTTTTTACTCTCCAGCTTTCAAATGCATACAAGGCAATTGAGAAGACCATGGAAAATTACAACACAATAATATGATGTGTGGTAATATTAGGCATGCATATATACTTCACTTTTATGAGAAAATTTCATTATTTTTATAACAATCTTGAATTATATATTTCCCACATTAGAATGAGGCAGACCCTACACAGTGGTCAAGAGCATATTTGCAGATCCTGAGCATTCCCAATTATTGAATTAATAAGTTTCTGCAGGTTCCTGACTTTTTCCACAGCCATGGTCCCATTGAGCTACGGTTCCTATAAATAACCTCGTTGTTGTTGCTATTGATAGGTGTCATCAAATTGATTCTGTTTCATATTGACCCAATGTACAACAAAACAAAATACTGCCTGGTCCTGCAACATCCTTACAATCTGTGCTACGTTTGAGCTCATTATTGCAGCCACTGTTCAATCCATCTCATTGAGGATTGTCTTATTTTTTGCTGACCCTCTACTTTACCAAGCATGGTGTCCTTCTTCAGAGACTGCTCCTTCCTGATAACATGTCCAAAGTATGTGAGATGAAGTCTCACCATCTTTACTTCTAAGGAACATTCCGGCTGTACTTTTTCTGAGACAGATTTGTTCATTCTTGTGGTTGCCCATGGTATATTCAATATTCTTCACCAGTACCATAATTCAAAGGCATCAATTCTTCCTCATTATTCTTTATTCATTGTCCAGCTTTTGCATGCATTTGAGGTGTTTGAAAACACCATGGATTGGGTCACTGGCCAATTTTTTTTCGAAGTAGATTACCAGGTTCTGTTTCCTAGTCTGTCTTAGTCTGGAAGCTCCACTGAAACCTGTCCACCATGAGTGACACTGCTGGTATTTGAAATACCAGTGGCATAGCTTCCAGTATCATAGCAACACACAAGCCACCATAGTACAACAAACTGATGGTTTGGTGATGGTCAATACCCTCATACCACAAACTAATTGTTTTTTCAACTTTTATTAGCATTTTCTCTCATACCAAATTGCTATCAATATTTTTAACAAAAACCAAAACAGATTTTTTATCAATTGAAGCATTTTATAAGGTTTGCTAACCTCCCAAACTTCCTCATTAGCTAAATGTCTAATCCCAGAATATCAATTGTAAGGAGCATGACTATGTGACAGGGCATGTAATTCAAAAGTGTGCTTCTGCAAAATTAAGATAACTACATATTATGGACCTTCAGGGTTGATTTGAAGGTCAAAACCACAAATGTCATATCCTTTAAAGAGCCATACTAACTGATACTGTACAACAAATGTTTAAGTCAGATATCTGCAGGATTGTTGCCTAAGATGGGGGTGGAAAACTTTCTTCTGTTTGTTTGTAATTTAAATTTTGGACATATTAGAATTGACAGAATAAGTCATAATCTAGCAAGTTTCTATTTCTATTGACCATGGAGATTTACAGCCCATTTGTCTTTACCACTAAGCATGCTTGCGTGGCACAAATGGCTAAGTTGTTGATGTTGATGTTGTTATTAGGTGCCATTGAGTCATCTCCAACTCACAGTGACCCTATGTACAGCTGAACAAAATACTGCCCAATCCTATGCCAGCTCCACAATCCCTTCTATACCTAAGCCCATCATTGCAGCCACTGTGTCAATCCATCTTGTTGAGGACCTTCCCCTTTTTTGTTGACCCTCCACTTTACCCAGCATGATATCCTTCTCCAGGGAATAGTCCCTTCTTACAACATGGCCAAAGTAGGTGAGACAATGTCTAGCCATTCTCACTTCCAAGGACCATTCCAGCTGCACTTCTTCCTGGACAGATTTGTTCCTTTAGCAGTCCCTGGTACTTTCAGCATTCTTCTCCAACACCACAACTGAAAAGCATCAACTCTTCTTCAGTCCTCCTTATTTATTGTCCAGCTCTCACATGCATGCGAGGCAATTGAAAATACTATGGCTTTGGTTAGGTGCACCTTAGTCTTCAAGGAGCTATCTTTGCTCTTCAGCACCTGAAAGAGGTCCTTCACAGCCAATTTGCCTGTATGTCATCTGATATCTTGACTGCTGCTTCTATTGGTGTTGATTGTAGGACCAAGTAATATGAAGTCCTTGACAACTTCTATCTTCTCTCCATCTATTGTGATACTGTTTACTAGTCCAGTTGTGAGGATTTTTGTTTTCTTTATATTGAGATGTAATCCATACTGCAGACTGTAGTCTTCATTCTTTGTCAGCAAGTGCTTCAAAGTCATCCTCACTTTCAGTGAGCAAAGTTGTATCGTCAGTGTATTGCAGGTTGTTAATGAGTCTTCCTCCAATCCTGATGCCACTTTCTTCTTTGTATAGTCCAGCTTCTCGGATTATTTGCTCAGCATACAGATTAAATAAATATGGTGAAAGGATACAACCCTGATGCACTCCCTTCCTGATTTTAAACTATGCAGTGTTCCCTTGTTCTGTTCTAACAACAGCCTCCTGGTCTATGTACAGGTTCCTCATGAGTACAATTAAGTGTTCTGGAGTTCCCATTCTTCTCAATGTTATCCATAATTTGTTATGATCCACACAATCAAATGCTTTTGCATAGTCAATAAAACACAAGTAAACATCTTTCTGGTATTTTTTGCTTTGAACTAAGATCCATCTGAAACCAGCAATGATATCCCTCATTCCACATCCTCTTCTGAATCCAGCTTGCATTTTTGGAAGTTCTCTTTCAATATACTGCTGCAACTGTTTTTTTAATTATCTTCAGTAAGATTTTATTTGTATGTGATATTAATGATATTGTTTGATAATTTCTATATTCTGTGGGATCACCTTTCTTTGGAATAGGTACAAATATGGATCTCTTCCAGTCAGTTGGCCAGGTAGCTGTCTTCTAAATCTCTTGGCATTGCCAAGTGAGTGTGTCCAGTGGGGCATCCATTTGTTGAAACATCTCAATGGGTATTCTGTCAGTTCCTGGAGCCTTGTTTTTCACTACTTCCCTCAATGCAGCTTTGACTTCTTCCTTCAATATCATTGGTTCTTGATCATATGCCACCTCTTCAAGTGGATGAACATCGACCAAATCTTTTTGGTACAGTGACTCTGCATATTCCTTCCATCTTCTTTTGATATTTCCTGCATCATTCAATATTTTTCCCATAGAATCTTCCAATATTTCAACTAGAGGCTTAAATTTTTTCTTCAGTTCTTTTAGCTTGAGAAATACTTGAGTGTGTTCCTCCCTTTTGGTTTTCTAACTCCAGGTCTTTGCACATTTCATTATAATAATTGACTTTGTCTTCTCGAGCTGTTCTTTGAAATCTTCTGTTCAGCTCTTTTATCTCGTCATTTCTTCCATTTGCTTTAGCTACTTTTCATTCAAGGGCAAGTTTCAGAGTCTCTTCTGACATCCATTTTAGTCTTTTCTTCCTTTCCTGTCTTTTTAATGACCTTTTGCTTTCTTCATGGCTGATGTTCTTGATGTCATCCCACAATTCCTCTGGTTTGGGTCGTTGGTGTTCAATGCATCAAATCTATTCTTTAGACATTCTCTAAATTCAGGAGAGATATATTCAAGCTCATAGTTTAGCTCTCATCGACTGGTTTTAATTGTCTTCAACTTTAAGTTGAACTTGTACATGAGCAGTTGATGGTCTGTTCCGCAATCAGCTCCTGGCCTTGTTTGGAGCTTCTTCATCACCTCTTGCCACAGGTGTAGTCAATCTGATTCCTGTGCACCCCATCTGGCAAAGTTCACATGTATAGCCATCGTTTGTGTTGTTAGAAAAAGGTGTTTGCAATGAATAAGTTGTTGGTCTTGCAAAATTCTATCATGCGATCTCCAGTGTTATTTCTATCACCAAGGCCAAATTTTCCAACTACCACTGATTCTTCTTTGTTTCCAACTTTTGCATTCCAATCACCAGCAATAATCAACACATCTTAATTGCGTGTTCAGTCAATTTCAGACTGCAAAAGTTGGTAAAAATCCTCAATTTCCTCATCTTTGGCTTTGGTGGTTGGTGCACAAATTTGAATAATAATAATATTAACTGGCCTTCCTTGTCGGCATATGGATAGTATCCTTTCATTGACAGCATTGTACTTCAGGATAGATCTTGAAACATTCTTTGTGACAATGAATGCCATGCCATTCCTCTTCAACTTGTCATTCCCAGCATAGTACATCATATGGTTGTCTGATTCAAAATAGCCAAAACCAGTCAATTTCAGCTCACTAATGCCTAAGATGGGAGTTCTGGTAGCATAGTGACTAAGGCACTTGACTGCTAACCAGAAGGCTGGCGGTTCAAACCCACTAGCCATTCCTCAGAAGGAAGATGAGGCAATCTACTTCCGTAGTGATACTGCCTCGGAAACCCAAGGAGGGGTCGCTATGAGTCAGGTCTGACTCAACAGCCTATAACAACAACAACAACAATGCCTAGGATATCAATATTTATGTGTTCCATTTCATTTTTGACAGCTCCAATTTTCCTAGATTTATACCTCGTATATTCCATGTTCCAATTATTAATGGATGTTTGCAGCTATTTCTTCTCATTTTGAGTAGTGGCATGTCAGCAAATGGCTAAGTGCTTGACTAGTATCTAAGATGTTGGTGATTCAAATGCACCCAGAGGTGACTTGGGAGACAAGCCTTCCAAAGGGTCACAGACTTGAAAGCCCTACAGAGCAAGTCTACTCTGCACACATGGGAAAGCCACAAGTCAGAATCACTCAACAACAATAGTCTTTGCCACTAAAATAATTTCCTCTTATCCAACTTATCCAATGATTTTTTAACATCATTGGATAATATTTTTGTCCTTAAAAGCAAGTTTTTAGAAGGGTAAATAATGATAGATTATGTATAAAATCTTCCATACTGGAGGCCATAAAACAAGTGTTTTTATAAAATATGCTTTATACCTATGTAATAAATGTGCATAAATTGCTTGCATAAATTCCCTATTTGTTTGTCATGCAAAGCCATTATAAGCCAACATAGCAGAGTGGTTAAATGTATAGAGTTCTTTGGAACCAAATAGACTACATTCAAATCTTATTTTTCATTTTGAATAACAAATTAAATACATTCTTTGACTTTATGCAAATTACTTACCTATTCTTAGTCTCATGGGAGCTCTAGTAGTGTAGTGCCTAAGGCACTTGACTGCTAACCTTAAGGCTGGCGGTTCAAACCCACCAGCTACTCCTTGGAAGGAAGGTTGGGCAATCTACTTCTGTAGTGATATCACCTAGGAAACCCAAGGAGGGATCCCTATGAGTTGGGCCCGACTCAATGGCACATAACAACAACAACATTAGTATAAAGCATTTCTCACGGCCTCACAGAGTTATTGTAAAGCTTATAGATGTAAAGTGTTTATCACTATCTATCTTGATAGATAGGAGGATAGATGGATGGATGAATGGATGGACAGACAGACAGACAGATGGACAGACAGACAGATAGATAGAAAGGTAGAGGTAGGAAAAATTGCTCTAGAAGGAAAAGTGGGTTTATTTCTCACAAACTCTTCCTGGAACAAATTATCCAGTTTTACCTAAATGATAAAATAAATAGATTTCAGTGTTTCAGACTGTGAAGTGTTACCTTCCGTTCCAACTTGATAATCTCTATATCCTTATGTGAATCCTATTTGTCAGTTTTTCTCTTTTTTCTTAGTCATATCCTTTCCTCTCCACAATTCAATCCTGTTAGTATTTAAGGAGATAACACTTGGAGGAGACAAGAGGAACACCTAAATTTTACTCCCTTCTGTGCTACCCCATTTCACAGCGTCATCCAACATATTTATCCAACCTCATTTAATCATAATTGTGACATATTTGTCTAATTCACCACGGCAGTGGCAGAAGTAAATTAGATAATGTTTGTACAGAGCTATTGAAACCAAAACCAAACCCACTACCATCAAGTTGATTCTGACACATAGTGACCCCCATTGGGTTTCCAAGGTGGTAAATCTTTATGGAAATAGATTGCTCCATCTTCCTTCCACAGAGTGGCTGATGGGTTTGAACCACCAACCTTCTGGTTAGCAAACAGAGACCTTAGGCACTGTGCCACCAGAGCTTATTACAGAGCTATTAGGTCTTTAAAATAAAAGAATATGTTTTATATCATAGTTATTATCAATTACCCTTTATATCATTATATTACTTACCAAATCTATTCTCCTCTAGTTTCACCCCTCCAATTCTGCATTTATGTGATTCATTAAACCAAACTCTACCTATTTTTAGTTTCATTAATATTAGTGAAAGAAGAGTTGCTACTTCTGGGATCTGACACTGAATAATTTGTACATATCTTGATCTCCTGCCAGTCTCATGGGGTCATCCAGTGATGAATAGGGAAAAGAGAGGAATAGGCTGAATAAATTAGACAACATTTAAGGTGAGTTTCAATCTTCTGATTATGAGATAACTATGAAGTACTTGAACACATTGAAGAAAGGCATTTGTTAGACAAGCTAGTACATTTATTTTTAACTATTTAATTTTAACAGAGTGAACACTTCGATCTAGATTCTTCTTTTCCTGGAGTTTTTCTCAGTTTATAAGTGTCGTACACAAAGGCCTACACTGAATTAAGACAACTTTTAGAAAGATGGAGAAAATTCAGCAGGCTAGTCCTCTGAATCAGTTAAGAATTGCTTCTGTCTGTCTGTTGTCAGTAGAGACCCAAAATAGAAGTGGCTTAACCACAGTAGGGGATAGCCTTTCTTTCACCAGCTGCTCCACAGGTGGAAGGTGGGGCAATCTGCTTTCATGAAGAAACCCAGCAGAGGTCTCTATGAGTCAAAATTAACTCCATGGCCAGGGGTTATAGAATAACTCCATGCTGTCATCAGGAATAAAATCCCTTACAGCTTCCTGCTCCACCATCTTTAGCATGTGGTGTCTTTCTTCAAAGTTGCCTTATGGTCACAAGATGACTAATGGAGCTCCAGCCATCCTGCCTATTTTCCATATAGGAAAAGGGAAAAGATAGAATACAAGAGGTCACTTTTTCCAAATGGATCAGACCCCTTCAAAGAGTCTTCCCAGAAACCTGCCCAATAACTTCCACTTATATCTTGGCTACACTTCCAGCAAGGAAGACTAAAATATAGATTTCAGCAGGGCATATTTTCACCTTCCTGTTATAAAAGAAAAAAAAAAAAAAAAGGAAGAATGGATATTGAGAAAGAAAATAACATCCTTTGACACAGTTTAGTCCCCAGAAGCCATTATAAAATTTAGGCAATCTGTAATGGAGTTCTCTATCTTACTCCATAAGCACCTCTGCTTCTCTGCTTACCTTTTGTCTGCTTTTCTTTCCTCCTTTCTGGTACTTAGAAGCATTATTAGTTTTTCAGTGGCAGTACTCTAGAAAGATTTCATTTCTAAAACTTAGCTTTAGATTTACCAAACTTACTTAAATGAAGTCATCATCTCTAAACTCTGAACTTGACTTCCCACTTTCAATGGGACAAATGAACGGAACTGGAGATAGGGGATCTGAGGTCAAACAAAGAAAGAAGGGAGCTCTTCATTCTTGCTTCCAGCATGGTATTTCCACCACTAACATTTTAATCAAAACAGACTTATGGTAGCAATTTGCTTTTGAAACTGAGTAAAGTCAAAACTATTTCCCTCACCCTGGTCAAGGCAGATAATTAGAACAGATAGGACTCTGGATGGGAATAGATAAGTAAAATTAATTACCCTCAACTATTTCCCCATTCCGACCCTGGTTGGAGATAGATGAGTAAACACATAGGACTCCGGTTGAAGACAGATGAGTAAATACAATAAGCTCAGTTTCTTAAGAACTGAATGGGTGAAAAACATTCTTTCCTGCTATTTCCTTAGGCACAGGTGATAAATGAGTTAATGTGTCTTAGAAAATAACTTGAAAATTAACTCTGGCCCGCAGACTTGTGCAGTGGGACAAAGAAGAACAAAGTTACTGGGAACTAACACTCTCCCCTCTGCCTAAGCCCCGATCAGCCAATCCAATAGTCAACCACCTCACACCCAAATTCCTGATATTTTTATAGCTGTGCACAACCCTCTCTTCTGAAACCTACAAAACTGTAATTCGATGGAATTTCAAGGAGTCATATCTGAGTACGGGGGTACCCCTACTTTTTGCATTGCTGCTTTGCAGTAAATAATTTTATCCCCTCTTAATCACTCGGTGTGTAAACTGTTTTGGCCTGACTGCGCACTGGGCAGGGACCCACGTTTGGTCCTATTTCACTTTCTCAGCACGTAACATTCTCTTATTATCTTTTCATACTTAGCAGGAAAAGACCACATGATAATCAACAAGGAAGGCAAGCCACAGTGTCCCCTCCTCCAGTCACTCCCTCTCCTCACTTAACCATGAGATCATAATGAGATTGGAAGATAATTAACTAAACACAATTCTTGCCCATCAACCAATCAGATTCTTCTCTTATATTTTTGTTTTGACAAAGGATGAATACATGCTTATTAAAAATCCAAATGAGCAAACTCCACATTTCCCCTCCTCCCTAGTGGCCTGGAGCCTCCCCACTGATGACAGAACCAGGCTGGGTGGAAACAAAGTGAAAACTTTGCTAGCTTGACCCAGAAGATGTGATCTTTACAGAAGATCAGTGACTCTATTTCTGAGAGATTTAGATATTTCATACTTTTTGCTTCAGTCACTTCACTTTGCCACCAGAGTGTTCTCTGAAGAGTCATACAATTATATTATAATAAAACTAGATTGGCATCTAGAGACTACCTGGTTCAGCTCTCTGCTTCCAGATATTTCTTCATCAAATGGAAAGGCCAGTTATGGGAATATTATTGGAAGCAACTCACAGAGACATCCCTCACTTCTCCCAGTTGGTCCTATTCATTCTCACTGTTGTTGCTGTTGTTGTTATGTGCCGTTGAGTCGGACCTGACTCATAGCGACCCCTCCTTGGGTTGCCAAGGCAGTATCACTACGGAAGTAAATTGCCCAACCTTCCTTCAGAGGAGTAGCTGTTGGGTTTGAACTGCCAGCCTTCTGGTTAGCAGTCAATGCCTTAGGCACTATGCTACCAGAGTTCCCATCCTCACCATAGTCCTGTCTATAATCTGACCTCCATTCCAGTGCTAGACAGGAAGCAGAGCCAAAGCTTCTTCCACAGAATGCCTGGAAATAGGGTTGGGAAAATTGGCTTACCCACCTTTTCTTGTACCCTGGTCTCAGGATATGGTATAAGATCCATACCTCCAGTACATGTCGTTTCCCCACATCACTGACCTTCCATCACTGTACCCTTAGCCTAGAGCATGAGTGGTTCAGTGGTAGAATTCTCACCCCCATGCAGAGAACCTAAGTTCAATTCCAGCCAAAACACCTCATGCATAGCCACCATTGGTCCTTCAATGAAGGCTTGAGTGTTGTTATGATGCTGAACAGGTTTCAGCAGAGCCTCCAGGCTAAGAAGTACTAAGAAGAAAAGCCTGGTGATCAGCCAGTGAAAACTCTATGGGTCACAATAGTGCCATCTGCCACCACGCCGGACAGGGCAACATTTAGTTCCATTGTGCATGGGATCACCAGGATTTGGAGCCCAACTTGATAACAGCTAACAACAATTAGCCTCTTCTCTGATCTTCCACTTATCTATCTTGTCACCCACATACCTGTTCCTCCGCTTACTACTTCATTGTTTTGAATCTGGGTCCTAAGACCTTCTCCTCTGCCCTCCAGCCTACACTGAAACCAAGCTTCAGATCCTGGTCTACATTTCGAGGATGTAACTGCCTGTCCACCCACTCACAGCTTCTCAATTCTCATCAATCCCTGTAGTAGAGCTCTTTCCCAACCTAGATTTCTCACCACCATCACCCCCACCAGCAGAACCCTATTTCTCAGTTTAGGCCCCTGTATAGATTATAGCTTCTATCTCAGTCCAAAAACAAGTGATAAAATTCTCCCTAACTGACATATCAATTTTTAACAGCATTTGCTCTTAGGAATTTCTTACATATTTGGGCAAATCTCAAATATTTATTCCCAAAATAACTCCTCACTGCTATCTATTTCTGGGTCAGGTGGAGGGTGTCCAGGAAGTACAAACTAACTGTAAACCCAAAATATGTCTCCCGCAATTAGAAAGATACAGACTATTCCAGTTAAAGATATATGTATGTGTGTGTGTATATATAAATAATTTGGTAGCATAGTACCTAAGGCACTTGACTGCTAACCAGAAGGCTGGCAGTTCAAACCCACCAGCCACTCCTCAGAAGGAAGGTTGGGAAATCTACTTCCGTAGTGATACCGCCTCAAAAACCCAAGGAGGGGTTGCTATGAGTCGGGTCCGACTCAACGGCACATAATAACAACAACAACAACAGCACAACAGTATGTATATATATATATATGTGTGTGTGTGTGTGTGTATATATATATATATATATATATATATATATACACACAAAAACACACATAATAACTATGTATACATGGTGTCATAGGCTGGGTTCACTAAAGAAGCAAATCCAATGAACTGCATATTTGTATATATAGAGAAAGCAATTTATCTTAAGGAAATGGCTCATTTGGTTGTGGAGGCTGATAAGTCCCAAATTCATGTCAGTTGTAAGGCTGGAGGCTTCCCCCACCACCACCCCACTCATGTGATTGCAGGTGCTGATAAATCCAGATGCCAGACAGGCTATTGATTCACCCAGCTTCAGAAGCTGGCAAATCCCAAAATAGGCTGCTAGCACAAGTCCCAGGAACCAGACACCAGATAATGACAAGCTGGGTCCAGGATTTAGAGCAAGAGGGAGCTTTGCCAGAGTATTTAACATATATTGGGTGCAGCTACACCCTCAAGGAAACTTTCCATGCATCAGATAAGGGTGAGACTTGAGTAAAGATGGGATTTGAGTAAGGGTGAAATGTGAGGAAATGTGCAACTCTTGTAAGGGTGTGACTCAAGATACACTTCACCTTACTCCTGCCTCATTAACATGTGCTGTGTTATGTGCCGTTTAGTTGGACCAGACTCATAGTGACCCTTCCTTGGGTTTCCAAGGCACAATATCACTATGGAAGTAGATTGCCCAACCTTCCTTCTGAGGAATGGCTGGTGGGTTTGAACCACCAGCCTTCTGGTTAGCAGTCAAGTGCCTTAGGCCCTAAGCTACCACAGATCCTCATTAACATATAGAGGTTAGGATTTATATGTAACACAGAAAATGGAGGATGGTTACATAATACCAAAAAATGAAGGATAATTACATCAGATAACAAAATGGAGGATACTTACATAATACTGGGAATTATAGCCTAGCCAAATTGATACATAACATTAACCATCACATATGGTAAAGTAACTAACATTTTTACAATATGCTTTACAATATGAAACTAGTATTACATCTAGCATACAGATGAGAATGTTTGTCATTTGGATATTAGTTTGCTCTTTTGCCTGCTAAGACAACAGCCTCAGTCAGATGAGTTGAAGGAAAAAGGGGGATTACTGTGTACTGATGGCACAATTGTTAAGTGCTTGGCTACTAACCGAAGAGTTGGTGGTTCAAACTCTCTCAGTGTGTCTGCAGGAGAAAGACTTGGTGATGTGCTCTCATAAAGATTACAGTCTAGAAAACCCTATGGGACAGTTGTAGTCTGTCACATGAGGTCAGTATGAGTAAAAAATGACTTGATGGCACCTAACAACATAAATACAACAACTATACAAATTCTAGTATATTGTAACAGTAAAAGCATTCCTATTTGAGATGCATGATGGGTTTAGCTACTCTATACTCCTCTCCTAACCATCAAAGTTGGTCTCTTTTTCTCTCTTTCTCATTTTCAGCTTCTCAAAGCAGAGTGGATTAGATGGGGCTGGTTAAGTAACCACATGATACTCATGTCCATTTGGTCTTAAGCTTTGATCTCTTATCCAGTCACCAGAGTAATAGATTGTCTGCATTTGGCAACTGGGAGAATCAGGGGTCAGTGTGACTGGCAGGCACTACCAAGCTTCAAAGGCTGCTCAGTACACTCATTTCTATGAATTTTTAGTTCTAGGCTCTAGAGACCCTCACTCAAGTGTTCATGTGTCTGGCTAAAGAGTTCAGAAGCAAGATAATCCACTGGAATTTGGGGTGTACCTGCCAAATCTGGAGTAGCTTGTCACATTTCTCAGTCAACATTTTTACTAGATAATTTCTAGAGAGATACAGACTACTCCAGTTAAAGATATATGTATGTGTGTGTGTGTGTATGTATATATATATATATATATATATACATATATATATATATATAT
>NW_006921615.1:17713037-17717863 GCF_000298275.1 Orycteropus afer afer
TCAGAAGGAAGGTTGGGAAATCTACTTCCATAGTGATACCGCCTCGAAAACCTTGCCTAGATAATTTCATTCATTATTGTGGTCTTCGATGTTTCCTACATTCTATCCTCTCCCAGTACCTGCCCAGTATGTCCTTCTGAGCTCCGGCCCTATATATCCAACCCCCTGTTTGATGTAGGTGTAGCGCCTAAGGCATCTGACTCTAACCAGAAGGCTGGTGGTTCAAACCCACCAGCCACTCCTTGGAAGGAAGATTGGGCAATCTACTTCTGTAGAGATATTGCCTCAGAAACCCAAAGAGGGATTTGCTATGAGTCAAATTGGTTTTGTTTGGTTTGAGGTTTGCGTTTGGATCTTTCACAGTCAAATTAAACATAAATTATCCAGATCTGAACATTTGAACTCCCCATCTCTCTATCTCCTCCCACCTCCAAATGTGTTCCTCCTCCAGTGTTTGCCATCATAAATAAATAGTATGTTTATTCACTCAGTGCTCACACCAGGTACCAGGCAGTCATCCCTGACACATCTCTCTCCATCTCTCTCACCATCCTCTCTCCATCAAATCCATTTCCTAGCCCAGGGGATTCCACTTCAAAAAGAACTTTAAAATCCACTCACTTTTCTCCCATGCTGCAACCAAAACAAACTTTTGAAAACATTAATAGAATTGCGTCTTTTCTTCCTTCAAAATCCATCAGTGCCTTCTCATTTCACTTCCTCCAGCTCTATTGGCCTTCTTCTCATTGCTGAAGATCACAAAGCCTTCCTCCTTTACGACCTTCACAAAGACATCCCCTAGGCCTAGAACTCTCTGACTCTTCTCTAGGCCTCATTTTAAATTCTTCCCAAAATTCTCCATCTCACCTGCCCCCTCCCAGCCTCCACCCAATCTAAACCAGGTGCCGTGGTATAACTTTTATATCCCAGTAGACTAGTATAGGGGTCATGACGACAGGGGTCCTGACCCTCCCATTCTCACTCCTATCCATAGCACCCAGTACGTGATTGAATGAATGGAGAACACTGTTGTGCTATTACCCTATTACTTTTGTTGTTGCTTTGGAGTATAGCTAAAATTTACCACAGTGACAGCAAGACAATACAGGCACTCCTCTGTCTTTAAATCTTTAGGTGGAATTTGTAGGTGAGTCAGAAGAGGGGTGTATAGTTCTTATTTAGTCTTACTTTAGTGCAAAATAAGGAGCCTTGGTGGTGCAGCGGTTAAAGTGCTCAACAGTCAACCAAAACGTTGGCAGTTCCAACTCACCTGCCACTCCATGGGAGAAAGATGTGGCAATGTGCTCCAAAATGATTTACAGCTTTGGAAACCCTATAGGGCAGTCCTACAGCGTCACTATAAGTCAGAATCAACTCAGTGGCATTGGGTTTGATTTTTTGGTTTTAGTGCAAGGAAAGACTTGAAGCACTTTCAATGATTTAAGAGCTGTACATGCAGGAAGTGAAGGAGATCGTGTTGAGTAGCAGTTCCTTCAATCATTAAAAAAAAAAAGAAAGAAAACCTCCCATAGAGTAGATTCCATCTCATAGCAACCTCCATTGGGTTTCCAAAGTTGTAAATCCTTACAGAAGCAGACTGCCTCATCTTTCCTCCACAGAGCAGCTGGTGGGTTCAAACCACCAACCTTTTCATTAGCAGCCAAATGCCTTAACCATTATACCACCGCAGGTTCTTTCAAAGTGAGGGCAAGTTACATAATATTAAAGGGCAAGTAGGAGTTGTCTGTTAGTCAGACATTTATAATCCAGGGACTAACTATTATTGGCTTCATGAAGGGATGGTTGAGCTTCTCCCAGAATGACACAGGTGCACTTTTTATATCATATGCCATCGCCCTCATACCCATTCTATTACAATCAACCGCTAACCAAGCATATTTTTTATGTGTCCCTTCACCACTGTTGTCACTTATACTATAGTTATTGTCTCATCCTGTTTCTATCTCCACCAGGCTTAAAACTAGTTAGAGGGAGGTACCACATGGGATTTATTTTTTCAGGTTGCCTGTTGTTAGCCTAGGTCCATGCACTTAGCAGGCATGTTTTTGAAAGTTTGCTGAAATTATTTGGTGGCCTGGTTTGAACACGTCTTTAAAAATTGTACAGTTTATAAACATATTCTATTTCCAAAAACAGTTTTAAATCAACTGTTCCTCAAATTTTAGATAATTTTCTAACACTGGAAGTTGCCATCTAGCCATATTGCAATTAGATCAAACATATGATGCACCAGTTATGCCAGCTACCACATCTGTTTCTACACGTATGAATGTTTTATCAGCATTCAGACTGTGTTCATAAGTTATTTAAATGTTCTACATGTGTATATATACACATATATATTACATATATATAAATAAATTTATATATATATGAATGTTAATAATAAGTGCCATTTGTTGAGCTTTTGGAGTCCCTGGGTGGTGCAACAGGTCATGCACTCACTACTAATCAAAAGGTTAGATGTTTGAGTCCTACCAGAGGTCCCTTGGAGGAAAAGCTTGAAGATCTACTTCCAAAAGCAAATCAGCCATAGAAAACCCTATAGAGCACAGTTCTGCTCTGACACATGAGGTTGCCAGGAGTTAGAACAGACTCAATAGCAATTAGTGGTGGTGGCTGAGTTCTTATTATGAGCTCTTGCATTTTGTAAGCCCATACATTGTATTAGACATGTTCACCATGCTAAGTGCCTTGTATCACTGCTATTATTAATTGCCGTGAAGTCAACTCCCACTCATGGTAGCCCCACGTATGAAAAGTACAACTGCTTTATGGGGTCTTCAAGGCTGTGACCATTCCGAAGCAGATCACCAGACCTATTTCCCAAGGCATTTCTGGGTGAGTTCGAACAACCAATCTTTCAGCTAATAGTCAAGCGCTTAACAGTTTGTACTACCCAACACTGCCATCGAGTCGAATCCGACTCATAGCAACTCCTCCTTAGGTTTCCGAGAGAGCATCACTACAGAAGTAGGTGGCCCAATCTTTCTTCCGAGTTTGTACTACCTACACAATATAATTTAATCTTCACACAATCCTGTAATGTGTAATTCTTATCTTAGTTCTATGAAAGGAAAATTGATTTTCAGAAAAACTAAGTCACTCTCCTAGGCCACACAGCTACTAAATGGGAACAGCAAGATTTGAACCCAGTGCTATATGGCTCTAAAATCTGTGCTCTTAAATACATTTCGTAGATAATAAGAGTTGGCTGGTTTCACTGAATCCCTTTCTAAGCCTATTTCCCTCTTTAATGTGTCCTTAGTGAGATCAGAAGCAACCATAATCTTGAGTCAATCTTATTTCTCAAGCTAGGGAGGCCTCCTTGAAGACTGATGGTTACAGTTTAGGGAAATAGCAGGCTGTGTAACAGTCAGGACAGGCTAGTTCATGTTACAGTAAGGTACTACCTAAAAATCTCAGAGGCTTATAACAACACATGGTTTATTTCTAGCTAACATTGATGTCCACTATGGGTCAACTGAGGCTTGGCTCCATGTCAGGAACCCAAGTTGGTGGCAGCCTATATCTGGGACACTACCAATATTAAGACAGAAGGAGGAATGGTGAAAACTCACAATGGCCAAAATCTATGAGAGTCAAAGTAAGTCACACAGCCAAGCCTGATGTCATTGGCTGGGAACTAAAAGGCACAGCAACTGTTTAGAGAACATACAAGATTCTTTTTTATTCTGGCAGATACAGGTTATTTCAACACAGTAAGAAGATTTTTGTTCTTTATTTCACAAATCCACAGCATTGTGACATTCCTGCCAGAACGCCATGGTTATTACATATGAGTTCCCTGCAGATAGCAGCAAATCAGGCCATATCTGGGCCTTGTGCAAACTTTCCAAATATGGTGGCAGAAGTGGTGTATGATACAAGCATAAGGAATGACAGTAATATCACTTACATCCAGTGCTCAAGGTAGAATGGGGTTCCTGAAGAAGCAGGATAATTATTTAGCATGTTTTGTAATCAGTAGCTGGATTTGCATCCCAATTCTGCCAGTAACTACTTCGACAGATTACTTAATGGCTTTACCTCAATTTTCACATCTGTAGAAAGGGACAATAATAATGCCTACTTCATAATGCTGCCAAGTGACTTTTGTCACAAATTGAATTGTGCCCCCCCCCCCAAAAAAAATATGTGTCAACTTGGCTAGGCCATAAATTCTAGTATTGGGTGGTTGTCCTTCATTTTATGATCTAATTGTCCTCTATATTGTAAATCCTAATCTCTGCCTGTGGTTAATGAGGGAGGATTAGGTTATATTTGTTATGTTAATGAGGCAGGATCAGGGTGGGATGCACCATTCTTACTCAAATCTGATGTAAGGAGAGTTTCCTTGGGGTGTGGCCTGCATTACCTTTTATCTTACAAGAGATAAAAGAGAGAGTGAGTAGAAAAGGAGGTATCTGATTACCACCAAGAAAGAAGAGCTGGGAGTGAAGTGTATCTTTCAGACCTGGGGCAGACTGATGCCAAGACACTTGGAGATCTCTAAGGAATGCCAGGTCCAGAGATGTTGCAAGGAGACAAGGACCTTCCTCCAGAGCCAACAGAGATAGAAAGCCTTCTCCTAGAGCAGGTACTCTGAATTCGGACTTCTGGCCTCCCAAACTGTGAGACAATAAATTTCAGTGTGCTAAAACCATCCACTTGTGGTATTTCTGTTCTAGCAACACTAGATAATTAAAGCAACTTTTAAATGACTAATAAATGTATGCTACATAAGGACCGGGAGCTCTGGTAGCATAGTGCCTAAGGCACTTGACTGCTAACCAGAAGGCTGG
>NW_006921615.1:17719078-17733667 GCF_000298275.1 Orycteropus afer afer
GGAAACCCAAGGAGGGGTTGCTATGAGTCAGATCTGACTCGCCAGTAGTGAGTTTGGTGTTTTTTTGGTTAGCTGATACATACTGATATTCTATGTGAATTACAGATTTATTTGTATTGTCCTGTCTTCTGCTTTCAGCTATAAATCCCTCATTAGATGCCACTGACAGACTGATTGTTTCTTGTTTGCCCACTTGCACTGTTGTATACAGGAGCCCCTAGCCACCTGTGGCTATTTAAATTTAAATTAATTAAAAATAAACAATATTAAAAATTCAGTTCCTCAGTTGCACCAGCCAATTTCAAGTGCTTGGTAGCCACATGTGGCTAGGCAACCATCTTGAATAGCACAAATATGGAACATTCCATCATCACCAAACATTCTATTGTACAACCCTGATCCATAGCCACTCTACCATTTATCTTCTCATAATATTTCTTGTTCCTTTAAGCTCAAGGTGCTTCACTATCTTCTCAACTATATTTGAGAAGGAATAAGAAGTTAGAACATCTTCCTTATATAAAAATGAGAAAACTGGTTGAAAGAAATGAGACTTTTCTGAGATTATACCACAAGCAGCCTTCTGGACTCTAGCCTATGGGTTCGCAGCTTAGACTGAGCCAACAGCAATGAAGAGGGCTTGCTGAGCTATGCAACATTGGCCAGCACTCCCTTTGTGGACGTGTGGACCAGTGTGGGCTTTGTTGCCTGTGTTTGCTCCCTGGCCCTGGGAATCAAGCAGACGGTCTGACCTGCCCACACCAAGTGCAAAGAGGGCTGCTCTGCCTTCCAATTAGGCTGTGGCACACAGGAGACATAGAATTTTCAGATGGCTTGGCTCCTGGTAGGGAGTTTTCAAGGACAAAGTCAAAGATTAGTCCTCTTGGCTCTCTCTGCACCAGCCAAAATATTCTTGACCATAATTAAAGCAAAAATGAAAAGAGCAAAATAAATTCTACAGGGGCCAAACTTTTTGTGCCTCAAACTTGATAACCTGTTTTAAGGCCAAGAATCAAATGAAGTAAAAAAAATATTTTCTTTAGCTGAGGTGACTGCACACAACTTTCTGCTTTGTGGAGGACATCTAATCTAATCAGAAGCACAAGGGAAATTACTTGGCTGCCCTTACCACACTGGTTCTACGTGAAGCTGCCCTGTGGTTGAAAGGTAGAACCTGTGATGCCTGCCTTTGGGATTTACAATCTTGAGTGAGTAACTTTTCATGAGATCCTCATTTATAAAAGAATTATAATAATACCAAAGTCATGCAGTCATTGCAAGGATTTAAAAGAGATCTTCTGTGTTAGGATTTCCCAACCTCAGAACTACTGACATTTTAGACTAGACAATTGTTTGTTGTCTGGGGCTACCCTTGCATTGTAGGAGGGTTAGCAGCATCCCAGGTGTCTATTGTTGTGTGCTGTCAGGTTGATTCTAATAGCAACCCTACATGATAGAGTAGAATACTCTATAGAGTTTCTTAGCCTGTAATCTTTATAGTAGTACATCACCAGCTCTTTTTTCTGGTGGAGCTACTGGTGGATTCGAACCACTCACTTTTCAGTTCATACCTAAGCATTTAGTTGTTGTGTCAATAAATACCAGTAGCACACATACAATTCATACTGTGACAAGCATAGATGTCTCCAGACATCATCAAATGTTCCCTAGAAAGAAAATTGCCCTCAGATGAGAACCACTACTGTATATGAAGATGTTTTATAAAAATCATAAAGCATTGCCCAAATGTTTGTTGTTATTAGCATGCAATAATTTTGAAGTAGACTTAGAAATACTTTCAAATCTTGGTTGTACTACTATAGGAAATCAGTGGCACAGAAAATGTAAAAACCCTGGATCCTCTATTGGTATCTGCAATGATGGTTGTGTGACAGGCTTAATGTCCTAATTGTTTTATGTTGAACAAAGTCAGTTTGAGCACACACTGATTGCTGATAAAGAAGAAAGTCAAGGGTCCCAGAGTATATTAATGGCAGGGTAGAACCAGCCCCTAAATATACCAGTCACTCTTTCATATCTAGATTGTGCCCTATTCAAGTAGTGGGACTACTTCTTCAGCTTTCTACTCTAAGAACCTGACACATACTACATAAAGGTCTTGGAGATGGCATACTCTAACTTCCTCTAATTTCACAAGGGAGAGAGAAAATCACGATCAGAATCCCAGGCTTGTTCTTATGAGGCCAGACATGCCACCACCCTCCAGCCTTCTTACCGATTCTGTGACCAACTGTTCCTCCCACAGCATTCACTACTTCTCTGCTGGGTCTCTTTGCCATCTATCTGCTAAGGAGGTCTAGCGCAGGGATCTCAGCTCCAAAGACATGCTCCACTCCACTACCAGCTCTTCTATCTTGATGATAGTGACATCTCTCCCTTTCTGCCTCTACCCACCCACTGCTGTTGAGTCCCATTGAGTCCCATCCAACTCATAGCGAAACCCTCCTTGGGTTTCCAAGGCAGTATCACTACAGAAGTAGATTGCCCAACCTTCCTTCCAAGAAGCAGCTGGTGGGTTTGAACTGCCAGCCTTCTGGTTAGCAGTCAAATGTCTACCAAGATGACTAAGGGAGCTCTGGTGGCATAGTGCCTAAGGCATTTGACTACTAACCAGAAGGCTAGTGGTTCAAACCCACCAGCCTCTCCTCAGAAGGAAGGTTGGATGATCTACTTCTGTAGATACAGCACCTCAGAAATCCAAGGAGGGGTCACTATGAGTCGGAAATGACTCAACGGCAGAGAGCTTGGTTTTTGTTTTTGTTTTTTTTTTAGATGACTTTTAAAAAAACCAATCAAACTCACTACCATCGAGTTGATTCCAACTCATTGCAGCCCCCACTGGTTTTCCAAGGTTGTCAGTCTTTACAAAGGCAGACTATACCATCTTTCTTCCACAAGATGACAAAACTGATCAATCCCTACACTAGGGTTCCATACACCTATTTCCATGCTCCCACCCCCACAAGGTACATCCCATGTACCTTATTTGCATTGCTAACAAGCTATCCAATCCCCTTTGTAGGCCACAAATCACCACACATTTGCATGGTTCCACAAAGCCATGTAGGTGGGACTCACAAAGACCATGAGTACAAGAGCCATACCAAGCAATTCACTGCACCACACATACCAAATCAAACCAATTGGCATTAAATGAACTCTGACTCATATCAAACCCACATGTCCCATTGCTGTCAAGTTGATTCACAGAGACACTATAGGACAGAGTAGAACTGCCCCATAGGTTTTCCTAGGCTATAATCTTTACAGAAGCAGAATGCCACATCTTTCTCCTGCAGAGCAGTTGGTAGGTTCAAATGGCCAATCTTTCACTTAGCAACCGAGAGCTTAACCACTGTTCCACCAGGGCTTCTCACCCCATGTGTATTAGAATAGAACTGTGTTCCCCTAGGGTTTTCGATGGATGATTTT
Organism: Orycteropus afer afer; assembly: GCF_000298275.1. Taxonomy (NCBI): domain Eukaryota; kingdom Metazoa; phylum Chordata; class Mammalia; order Tubulidentata; family Orycteropodidae; genus Orycteropus; species Orycteropus afer. The sequence continues at coordinate 17,722,532 of NW_006921615.1, forward strand.
TCTTGGAAACAGATCACCAGAACTTTCTTCAGAGGTGCCTATGGGTGGGCTCATACCTCCAACTGTTTTGTTAGTAGTTGAGCCAAGGATTTAAACCAGTTCATTCCATTTTGACTCCTGCTGAGATTTTGCATTTCTACTCAGAAATGCTGAATCAAAATCTATATTTTAACAAGATCCCTGTGATTCTTATGTATATGTAAGACTTATTTAAAAATGTAGATTCTGATTCAGTATAGCTGGTATGGAAATGAATTCTCAGCAGGGGCTCAAACCAGAATGACCAGCTGGAAGCCCTGAGCTGAGCATGTTAACCATCTGTACCGCCTTAGAGGTGCTAAACCAAACCAAACCAAACCAAACTCACTGCCATTGAGTCAGACCCGACTCATAGTGAGCCCTCCTTGGGTTTCCAAGGCAGTATCACTACAGAAGTAGATTGCCCAATCTTCCTTCCAAGGAGTGGCTAGTGGGCTTGAACTGCCACCCTTCTAGTTAGTGGCCAAATGCTTTAAGCAATATGCCACTAGAACTCATATATATATATATATCAGAACAATATAGGAAACTTCCTTTACTTGAGTATGGCTTTGCAAGGTTGTGACTTGAATAAGAGTGATAAATGTGGTGACTGGGGTAAGGGTGGTGGTGGCTGGAGTAACTATGGTGACTTCTTGAGTCATCTCTAGTAAGGCCATGACTCAAGATATATCCTGTCTCATTAATATAAAGGACAAATCACTCCAAAGTGAAACAATAATCACAGGCATAGAGGCTAGGATTTACAACACATCACAAAATGGAGGATATATATATATAGATATCAGCCACTCCTCAGAAGGAAGATTGGGCAATCTACTTCTATAGAGATACTACCTCAGAAACCCAAGGAGGGGTCACTATGAGTTGGATCCAACTTGACGGCAGTGAGTTTGGTTTTGGAGTAGAGTTCCCTCTCTTGCTCTGGATCCTGCATCTGGCTCATCATCATCTGACCTCCAGTTCTTGAGCCAACCAATAGTCTATCATCTGACCTGATAGGCCAGCTTCCGCAGATTTGTGAGACAGCAGCCTACTGATTTGTATTCATCAGCCCCTAATCATGTGAGTCAGAAGAAGCTACCAGCCTGATGCCTAACACATGGATTTAGGACTTGCCAGCCTCTCCAACTGTGTGAGTCATTTCCTTGACAGTTCATGAATTCTATGAGATAGTGCAGTGATTTCAGAACCCAAAGACAAGAGAGAGAATACTAAGATAAGGAGAAGGATTTGATGTTAGAGATTATAGAGTGGTACAGCAGTTTGGAAAAGTTGGATATTTCAGACATCTTTAACCTCCACCTTGTAGGAACAAGCTTTGTGCTGATCCTTATAAAAGAAATTCTTCATTCAGTTGTACACTCCAACCAGGCCCTTCGCAGCATCTCATTATCTGTTGTTATATACAATATCCAATGCACATATGTTAAATACTTTTGAATGCATTTCTATGACATTAGTCTTCTCTCAAGAGGCAGAAGTGATTCCTATCACAAGCCAAGTGTATTTCCTGGAGAAGTTCCCTGGATCTTTATATAAAGGATAAGTAATGAAGAGGAAATGATGTAGCCTCAACTCAGAGGTATGATAAAAGGCTAAATTAAACAATTAAGTTACAAGTATTTTAATAAATGTTGATGACTGCATGTGTAACTCCTCTCCAGAACAGAGCTTTTGTGACATTTCAATCATATCAGCAAAAGGGAATTTGGGATTTCAAATGCCTTCTTACATCCTTCAAAGCACACCAATGGATATAGAGCTGTCTCTAACATTCTGTGGTAAGCATGGTGGGAAGAAGAGAGAAAACAGAAAATTGCAGGAGCAAAAGCTGAAGAATTGTTTTTTTTAAAATGGGTCAATTCTGACCCATAGTGACAGAATAGAATTGCCCCATAGGGTTTCCAAGGCTGTAATCTTTATGGAAGTAGACTGCCAAATCTTGCCCCGGGAGCAGTTGTTGGGTTCCAACCACTGATATTTTGGCTAGCAGCTGAGCACTTAACCACTGTGCCAACACTAGTTCTTGAAGAAAATAGAAGGCTTAAGTCCTGGCTTTGATACTGCTGTCATGCAACATGCAAGAACACGAGGAGCAAGCAGACATATAAGCTGCCCATCTTAGACCTATTGCTTAGTCCTACACTGCGGACAGCTGCCATTTCAGGAACATGGACACAGGGGCTGGTGCTGTGATGATTGGGTGCTGATTTGGTGCATGTTTCTTTTCCTGCTGATTTTTCATAGCTCTAGGGAGTCCAGAGAAGGATTGTTGTTGTTGTTGTTATGTGCCATTGAGTCAGACCCAACTCACAGCGACCCCTCCTTGTGTTTCTTAGGTGGTATCAATATAATGCCCTACAAGAAAAAGTTGATTAGTTCAAGGGACTAGTGGATGATGAGAACCTCAGACTACATGACCCTGAGACCACAACTAGATAGTGCCTGACTATCACTGTTATTGTTGTTGTTATGTGCCATCGAGTCGGATTCGACTCACAGCGACCCCTCCTTGGGTTTCCAAGGCAGTATCACTACGGAAGTAGATCGCCCCATCTTCCTTCCAAGGAGTGGCTGGTGGGTTTGAACTGCCAACCTTCTGGTTAGCAGTCAAGTGTCTTAGGCACTATGCTACCAGAGCTCCTGGTTACCACTATGCAGTGTGGTAAATTACTTAGTGTGGCTTTTCTACCCATAAGTCTTTGTAAACTCCAAGGTGGAATTTGCCATGAGCAACTGAGGAGCTCCTAATTGCTACGGTTGCCCACCTGGTGTATTTCTGTTGGGAGTGGCACAAAACAATGTTCTGGAAGGTTCTCGCTCTCTCTCAGGTGCTTAGAATTCTGATGTTATGATTGGTTGTTTGACCAGTCTGCTGGGCTCAAAAGGAGGCCTGCTAGAGGCAGAAGTCTCTCTCTGACTGCTGGTTGAGGAAGAAGTGCTGCTGAAAGAGACAGTCACTCCTGAGAGGCACGTGCTGCTGGGAAAGAGACACAAGAGACACGCATTGCCGAGTGAGACACCAAGGGACATGCACTACTGGGAGAGAGACTGAGCATTTTTCCTGAACACAAATTGTAGCCTGCTGCTTCCCTAACAAACCCCATAATCTATGAGTTCTATGTGGCCACTGCAGTGAATTATTGAACCCAGAAGAAAGGTGGTGAGTGCTGTGGGAAGAACGGTTGGTGTCAGGGTTGGTGAAAGGGCTGGAGGGAGGCAGTATGTCTGGCCTCGCAGGAATAAGCCTTGGGCTGCTACTGATGGTGATTCTGTCTTCCTCTTGTGGGGTTAGAGGAGGTCAGGAGATGTGGCCCCCTTGCCTTTTTAGCACACTGCCGACCACTCGGAAAAGGATCAAAATTGAAGATCCTGGACAGAGTGGGAGAAAAATGTGGAACAAAACTCAAAATCATAAAAATGACCAGGCTTACTGATCTGATAGAGAGTGGTAAACTCCTTAAGACTATGGGCTCTACTCACACTTAGGGGAGGAAGGGAATTGAAAGTGAAGCTGAGATCTCCCTGGTCCTCACATACCATTCTGGAGGAAAGGGGTGGACATGCTCAGAGCATACAGGTTATTAACTGAGTTTTTAACACTTTAGATTATTTAATAGTTGGTAGTTCTGGTGGGGGGAGCCCTGGTGGCATAGTGAGTAAGGCATTTGGCTGCTAACTAGAAGGCTGGCAGTTCAAACCCACCAGCCACTCCTTGGAAGGAAGGTTGGGCAATCTACTTCCGTAGTGATACTGCCTCAGAAACCCAAGGAGGGGTCACTATGAGTCAGATCCAACTTGACGGCAGTGAGTTTGGTTTTGGTTTGGAGTTCTGGTGGCATAGTGCCTAAGGCATTTGACTGCTAACCAGAAGGCTGGTGGTTCAAACTCACCAGCCACTCCTGGGAAGGAAGATTAGACAAGCTACTTCCGTAGTGATACTACCTAAGAAACCCAAGGAGGGGTTGCTGTAAGTCAAATCAACTCAATGGCAGTGAGTTTTGTTTGTTTTATTTTTTAGTTAGCACCCTGAACGGATGCATTCACTTATAATTTTCACATAAGTAGATGTAGCATCTGTTTCACATGTATGCATCTGAATTGGGGCATTCCAGAGAAACGAGAGGAAAAGTAAAAGTAATTTTGTGAAATTATGTCAAAGTCATCTCTCAATTACTTTGAGTGAGGATTTTCCATAGGAATTTTCCATCTGTTACACTTCTTATGCATATGTTTTTGGTTGTGGCCAAATGCAATGGGAAAGAACAGGCATGTGTGAATAGATTTGTCAAAATTTTACCCAGCATGGAGATCTTTGTTTAACCCACTGGCACGATGGAGATCAGACACCACATTCTTGGTGAAAAGCCTCTTTCATAGAGAGAGTGCATTCAAGGAGAAAATAAAACTTGAATTGCTATTTCTAAAGCAGAGTTTGAAAGGCAGATGGAAGGAGTAGTTCCATGGGAAAGGAATGGGAGAAAGAAAGGGAATGGAATGACTTGCCAAAGTAAAGCTGGCTGTGGCTTTGAGTTCTTTCAAAAATGCCAGGAACCTTGGGAGTTATATACACTTTTCTCTCCTGGGAGGAGATCCATGGCAAAATGACAGGTTCAATAACTAGAAATGCACCTCTCCAAGGCCAGAGCTCCACTCTGAAAGCATTAAATAAATTAGAAATATGTCTTGTAAATGTCCTTTTCTAAAATAATAATAATATTAAATGAAAATCAAAAAGAAGAAATGTCTTCTGGAAATGACTTTCAGAAATGGAATTATTAGACACTTCTAAAAGCAACACCAAGAGTCCTGGGATGGCACAAATGATTAAGATCTCAGCTACGAACTGAATTGTTGGCAGTTTGAATTCACTCAGAGGTGCCTCAGAAGAAAGGCCTGGTGATCTACTTCCAAAAGATCATGGCTATTGTAAACCCTGTGGAGCACAGTTCTACTCTGACATACCTGGGGTCACCATGAGTTGAAATAGACTTGACAGCAACTGATTTAAAGCTTCAAGAGCTACATGGGTTTGTTCAGTGGGTTATAGGAGATGGAACAGAACTCCAAGAGGAGAAAAAGATAAAGAAAAGAAGCTCCATGCCAGATTGGTCACATTTAGAAAACATTTTCATATTATAATCATTGTTCTTTGTGTGTAGTTAAGTCCAGGACTGCTGTAATATAGACTTGTTTTGCTTTTGAGATATGTAGGTACTTTTTTTGAAATATAAGATATTTTTAGGTGTTTAATATTTGTTAAAAGATGTTGTTGCTGTTAGCTTCCATCAAGTTGACCTCTGACTCATGGAGACCCCATATGACATAGAGTAGAACTGTTCCATAGGGATTTCTTGCCTGTAATCTTTATGGAAGAAGATTGCCAGGTCTTTCCTCCAATGTGCCTCTGGGAAGGTTCAAACAGTCAACCTCAAAAGGTTAGCAGCCAATCACAATAAGTTTTGTAAATTTTCTTTTGTTAATACCATATGAAATGATGTCTTTTGGAATGGAATGGCCATCTCTTTGAAGAACACACAGACTTTGTCCAATAGTTCAGGGGAAGAGGGAGGAGAAGGAAGCATAAAAGCTTCCATACAATAGTATTTATAGAGACATGATTAGCCATTGTCCAATATGCCTGTGCATTTTATTTTATTTGCTATGTATATAGTGTACATAATGGACAAATAAGTCCTAATATCTAGTCTTTCTAAATGATAAAGAGGTTGCCAGTGTTTGACAACAGTACGAGTAAACTATTTTTGTATCTTTTGTGAATAGGAAAGACTGACTTCTGAAAAGAACTTGTGGAAATTGTTGGAATCACTCTAAGCATTACAGATGCTTATACTTGTCCATGGGGTTGAAAACAATGAGAAGGAGAAAGGTTAAAACAGGGAATAGATGAGAATGTTCCTATTAAGACCGCTTTCAGGGTATAGCCTTTGTTACATGTATAAAGAGCAAACTTAAGTTCTTATTTGAAAGAAGGATCAGTAGTTGGAAAATACGGTCTTGGTGATAGAAATAAAACCAGAGTTGCATGATGCAATTTTGCAAGATCAATAACCTATTCATTGGAAATAAGCTTTTTTCAACAATATAAATGATGAATATACATGTGGACTTTGTTGGATGGAATACACAGGAATCAAATCAACTACATCTGTGGAAAGAGATGATGGAGAAGCTCAGTATCACCAGCCAGAACAAGGCCAACCCCAAAACAGACCATCAATTACTCATATGCAAGTTCAAGGTAAAGCTGAAGAAAATTAAAACAAGTCCGTGAGATCCAGAGTAAGACCTTGAGTACATCCCAACTGAATTTAGAGACTTTCTTAAAAATAGATGTAGTGCAGGGAACACTAATGACCAAAGACCAGACAACATGTGAGATAACATCAAGGATATCATATAAGAAGAAAGAAGAAAAAATACAGGAAAAAAAGAAAAGACCAAAATGGATGTCAGAAGAGACTCTGAAACTTGTTCTTGAACATAGAGTAGCTAAAGCAAACAGAAGAAAGGATGAAGTAAAAAATCTGACACATGTTCATCAATAAATGAATAGATAAACAAAATGTGGTACAGGAATTCTGGTAAGGTGGTAAAATAGGCAGACAGACTATTCTACACAGGCTTTCTTCAACAAAGAAAAGGAGAACCAACTGGCAGATACAGAAGATAACCCTGGAATCCTAGCTTTGAAAGGAAGGATACAGAAGTGGACTAACCTCCAACTAGTAGAAGAACCTGCATGAAAACACCAAAAAAGGACACATAAAGAGCTGCACTCTGTCAGCAATCCTGACAGCTAGGACAGCTGGGATATTGCCAAGTAGTGTTAGAACCTAAGAATTAACCTAAAAATTGGCCTTGCTAGTGAGGGGCTGACTCAATGGCACACAACAACAACAGCCAGGGGCTGCTTGGAGGACTGCACTGGTAACCAATGAATAAAAGGGGAAGCAGCAAAGAGGGAGACAGGTTTAGCTGTGGACTTTTGACTGTCCCAAGGGCACAGCCATTTTGAATGTTTACAAGTGGTTCGACCATTTTGGATATTTAAAGCGACAGCTTCTCTCAGATTCCAGACCTGAGAATAGGCTCCACTTGCCAGAGACCACAAGGACATTCCGGACACGAATGAGTGGAAAGGCATGATATTCACCTTGTTACATTCTTATACCTCACAACCTCTTGGTGAATGGAGGTGTGGCCATCTCTCACTTCCACCCACCTTCTAGGCTGGCAGGAATTCCATCCCAGTCTGTATGCTCTCATAGAGCCTGGGTGCTTTGCCCCACCCAGATTTTTTTTCCCCTAGTAAGATTGTTTTTGTCTTTTTTTAAATTTTTGTTATTACTATATTAGTGTTGTTTTTATTATGTTCCCTTCCCAGGTTCTGGTTCTCAGCTTTTACTCTCTTACCTCCCCTTTCCTTGTTTTTTTTTCTCACATTTTTCCCATTTTTTTTTTCATCATTATTCTCCTACTCTATCTCTTTTCTCTTAGTGTCTCCAGATATTGCAGGATTTTTTTTTTTCTCCTCTTTTTCTGTGCATATTTCTTTTAGCTTTTTAAAGTATTTCTTTAAATATTTTCTCTCATTCATTGTCTTTCCTCTTTTTTTTTTTCCTTTTTTCCTCCTTTTAGTGACTGTTCCTATGTTCATGTGGTGTGTTTTTTGTCTGCTGGGTTTTACTATTTTGGTGGTTTTTCAATTGTTGTTTTTGTCTAACAGAGTGGGAGGCAGCAACCATGCCCCTATGACACAAACACACCTATGCCTCTTGAAGCTCCACTTACTGAGTGAGAGCCACCAGTTCCTTCTTTAACAACTGGGCAATGATAAACAACCACCAGAAAAAGCCTAACTCACCCTTAACTACTCCTCACAAACAGTTAACAGAGATCTGTGCAGTCACTCTCATTCTCTATCACAACCACCAGGAGACTGGTGTTGAGTGCATAAGTGCTGTCAACTAATGAACAGAGGAACATAGCACCCTACTTATTCAGATATATCCAAAAAAAAACCAGAGAAAATGGAAATCTTTGGTGAATCACTCCAACATACAATCACAAATTAAGTATAAATAAAACAATGTCACAATGTCTTGGAGACAACAATCCACACAAAGAAGCAAGATAAAGCACTAGAAACAAGGTAGCAGAGTATAGGCCCAGACCACATCCCTGAAGCAGCATTGGAACTTCTTGATAAGGAATTCAAAAGAATTACACTTATGTATCTTCAAAAGATTCAGAGATAGGTCAAGGAAAACACTGACAAAATTAAGGAAAACAGAGAAAAAAAACCTAGAACAATTTCAGAAGAAAATACAAGAACAAAATGACAAAATATATGAAAAATTAGAAATGATACAAAATCTACAGATAGAAATCCAGAAAATTAATATTAAATTTTCAGAAATAGATAACACATTGGAAGGGCAAAGGAGTAGCATTGAATTAATGGAAGACAGAATTAATGACATTGAAGACAAATACCTGAATACTTCTTTGAAAAGGGATCAATCAGAAAAAAGATCAAAACAAAATGAAGAAAGCCTAAAGTTCATATGGGATACCATCAAAAGAAATAACCTACATGTAATCAGAATTCCAGAACAGGAGACAAGAGGAACACCACTGAGAAAATTGTCCAAGATTTGTTGGAAAAGAACTTCCCTGATATGATTAAAGATGAAAATATATCCATTCAGGAATTCCAACAAACCCCAAACAGGATAGACCCCAAAAGAAAATCACCAAGACATATCATCATCAAACTCAAAACCAAGGACAAAGAAAGAATCCTGAAAGCAGCACAGGAAAAATGAAAAGTTAACTAGAAAGAGCAACCAATAAGCCTAAGCTCTAATTTCTCAGCAGAAACCATGCAGGCAAGAAAGCAATGGGATGGTGTATATAAAACACTGAAAAATAAAAATTTCCAACCAAGAATTATACACCCAGCAAAATTGTCCCTCAAATATGTTGGTGAAATTAGATTTCCAGATAAGCAGAAATTAAGGGAATTTGTTAAAACCAAACCAACTTTACAAGAGATACTGTTCTGGTTACCTAGTGCCACTCTGACAGGAATGTATACCACAAATGGGATGGCTTGAACAACAGGAGTTTATTCTCTTACAGTTCAGGAGGCTAGAAGTCTGAGTTCCAAGTGCCAGGCTCTAGGGGCTGTGTGAAAAACCCTCAGCCTTGGGTTTTAGCTCTGCCTCTTGCTCCCAGTCCACTGAAGCTAGAGGAATCTCTTCACTCAGACAGCTACTGGTTGTTGAGACTAACAAGCCCAAGGTCAACAAATAAAATGGCACAGTCCCGATGTTACCAAACCACATGGTAGGCCATTAATTCAAGTCCATTGAAAGTCCCAAGATCAGCACAGCATGGCAGGCTGCTGAACAACAACACAGTTACATGTAGGGTTCAAGCGTACCATAAACTGGAAACCATTCCCAAAGCTGTTTCTTATATACAAGAAGCAGACCATGTACCCAAAGCAGCTACTTAGCTGCTCCAATAGATTCCACCATGGAGTTAATTACCAATCTCACCATAGGGAATAACTGCATTCAGATACCCAGCCACTCAACCAGGCCCAGCCAAGTTGACACACAAACATAACCACCACAGATACTAAAGGGAATCCTTTGAACAGAGAATCAATAATAGCAAACAAAAACCAGTCATTACTACACAAGATGACATAACCCAGAAACCAACACAGCTATGGAAGTATTCAAAGTAAAATAAGCTTACAAGATTATAATCAGGGAACCAGAGACATCAATTGGCAAATAAGAACAACTGCAAACCAAAAAGGGAAAAAATAGTGTAGTTACTAAATTTCTAAATGGAGAGAAAGTCAAGAGAGTTGTAAGATAGAATGGACTGTTCTAAACTCGGGAAGAAAATTTAAAATCACAGGGTAACCTCAAAGAAAAATTATACACCTTCACATCACAATAAAAAAGAAGATAAGCATAAATATTTAGCAAATAATAAAACAACAGCAATGAAGGAAATGATAACATAATTCACAAACAAAATGAGGTCAGCACAGAAAATTATATGGAACAAAGAAACCAGGAACACCATGAAAAAACACATAAAAAAATGACACAAACCAATTCATACTTGTTACTAATAACACTGAATGTCAATGGATTAAATGCACCACTTAAGAGACAAGAGAGTTGCAGAATAGATAAGAAAACATAATCTATCAATATGCTGTTTACAAGAGATACACCTTAGAGACAAAGACAAAAATAGACTAAAAATCAAAGGTTGGGAAAAGATATATCAAGCTAATGGCAACCAAAAAAGAGCAGGAGTGGCAATATCAATTTCTGATCAAATTGGCTTTAAGACAAAAACCACTATAGGAGACAAGAAAGGACATTACATAATGATTAAAGGATCAACTGAAGAAGAAGATATAACCATGACAAATATCTATGGACCAAATGAAAGAGCCTCGAAATACATTAATCAAACTTTAACAGAATTGAAAAGGCAAATAGATGACTCCACAGTCATAGTGGAAGATTTTAATAATTCACTTTCAATGAAAGATAGAATAACTAGAAACTCAACAAAGATGCAGAAGAACTAAACAATACAATACACCAACTTGACCTTATAGACATCTACGGAGCATTTCACCCAACAACAGCACAATATACATTTTTTTCCAGTGCACATGGAACCTTCTCCATGATATATCATATATTAGGCCAAAAGCAAGCCTTAAAAAATTTAAAATTGTTGTAATATTGCAAAGCATCTTCTCAGATCACAATGCTATAAATTAGAAATCAACAGTAGGAAGATAAACAGAAAAAGGACAAACACATGGAAACTGAACAACACCCTCCTTAAGAATGACTGGGTAATAGAAGAAATAAAAAATGAAATTAAAAAAATTCCTTGAATCAAACGAGAATGAAAACACAACATATCAAAATCTTTGGGACACAGCAAAAACATTGATCAGAGGCCCATTTGTAGCAATAAATGCACACATCAAAAAAGAAGAAAGAGCCAAAATCAACA
>NW_006921615.1:17755732-17784138 GCF_000298275.1 Orycteropus afer afer
GATCTCAAAACCTACTATACAGCCACAGTAGTCAAAACTGCCTGGTATTGGTACAGTGACAGACACATAGATCAATGGAATAGAATCGAGAACCCAGAAATAGATCCATTGACCTATGGTCAGCTGATCTTTGACAAAGGGCCAAAAATCCATTAAATGAGAAAGAGAATGTTTGTTTAATAAATGGTGCTGACAAAACTGGATATCCATTTGCAGAAAAATGAAACAATATCTGTATCTCATACCATACAAAAAATGAACTCCAGATGGATCAAAGACTGAAATATGATACCTCAAACTATAAAGTTCCTCAAGGAAAAATTAGGGGAAAATTTAGGGGCCCTAATATATGGCATAAATAGACTATCAAGCATAACACAAACAGTAGAAGAGAAACTAGATGAATGGGACCTTCTAAATTTTTATGTGCTTCCAAAGACTTCTCCAAAAGAGAACCTACAGATTGCAAAAAAGTTTTTGGCAATGACATATCTGACAAGGGACTTATCTCTAGAATTTATAGAAAACTCCAACACCTCAATAACAAAAAGACAAATAATCCAATTAAAAATTGAGCAGAAGACATGAATAGACACTTCACCAAGGAGGATATTCAGGCAGCCAACAAACATATGAAGAAATGCTTATGATCATCAGCCATTAGAGAGATACAAAACAAAACAACAATGAGATATCATCTTGCTCCAGCACTTGTAGCAAAGTTCAATAAGACAGAAAATAACAAATGCTGGTGAGCTGGTGGAGAGATTGGGACTCTCATACACTGCTGGTGGGACTGTAAAATGATACAACCACTGTGGAAAGCAGCATGGTGGTTCCTTAAAAAGTTGGAAGTAGAAAACCATTTCACCCAGCCATTCCATTACTAGGTATGTATCCTAAAGAAGTGAGAGCCAGGACAAGAACAGATATAAGCACACCCATGTTCATTGCAGCACTATTTACAATAGCCAAAAGATGGAAACAACCTAGGTGTCCATAAACTGAGGAATGGTTAACCAAACTATGGTACATACACATAATGGAATACTATGCAACCCTAAAGAATAATGAAGAATCTGAAAATCCATAAAGTGGATGAACTCAGAGAACATTATGCTGAGTGAAATAAGTCAATCACAGAAAGACAAATATTGTACTAGTCCATTATTGTAAAAAGTCAAGGAAAGTTTTATATATGGAAGGAAATTTTCTTTGTTGGTTACCAGGGGTCGGGGGTGGGGGGGAGGAGAGAACACTGTTAGACAGGTAGAGATAAGTATTGACTTGGGTGAAGAGAAGGGCAATGTACCAAATGGAGTAGACAACACAATGGCGCTGAGGAAAAAGAAGACACAGACAGGCACATGGGAGGTACAGACAGCAAAGATGAACCCTTTTGCACATACAGTACCGTTTTCTCACTGAAGGCAAACATGGATATATGGGTGGATAGATGGGTGGAGAGGCTAAACTATTAAGTATGTCTCTGCAGAGGAGAGTGTGCCCATGACTATGTACATGGTTGGGAGACAATATTTCTACAAGTTATTTGCATGTTCTGTAAAAATTCCCAGGCTTACATGGAACAAGGTTTTAGTCACTTCTTGGGTATAGCCAGCTACCCACACGGAACAGTAGTTGGATCTGTGGGATCGGGACCATAGTCGCAGGGGACATCAAGCTCAGCTGGCATAACATACTACATAGAAGCATTATTCTACATCCTACTTTGGCGAGTAGGGACTGGGATCTTAAAAGCCTGCAAGCAGTCATCTAGATGCCGTGATGCATCTCTCATCATCCAGAGCAAAGAAGAATGAAGAAAACCAAAGACACATGGAAACAGTTAGTCCAAGGGACTGGTACACCATGCAATCCTCAGTCTATATGACTATGAAATCAGAAGAGCTAGATGGTGCCCAGCTACCACTGTCAACCACTCAGAGGGGGATCTATGTAGGAGATCCTGGATAGAGAAAGAGAACAACGTAGAACAAAACTTAAAATCATTTATAAAAAAAAAAGTGGGGGGACCAGTTTTGCTGGTCTGATAGAGCCTGATGGAACCACTGAGCCTATGGTCCCTAGCTGTCCTTCAGGTCTGGAATTGAGCCCACACCTGTAGCTTCCATCCAAACAAAAGACAGGCATATGAGGTGAACATTTACATTAGGTAGATATAGTTCTTGGAGAGATCAATCATGGGGGAATAAAAGGGCTGTGGATGCACAGGGAGACAGCTCAGGGGGCAAGCAGGCATGGGAAGGAAGGACACAGGGAAGAGGTAACTATGGTGAGGAAGTGAGAGGGGAGCTGTTGCATTGTGGGAAATTGCAATCAATGTCATGAGACAAAGTGTATGTGAGTTGCTGCATGGAAAGTGAATTTGCTCAAACTTTCACCCAAATCACAATAAAAATTTAAAAAAAAAAAGAGTAAATAGAATTTTTTTAAAAAAAATGTGGTACATACATACAATGGAACTACTTGGCCAGTAGGAGAAATGATGTCTGAATACATGCTACAGCATGAATGGAGCTTGAAGACATTATGCTGAGAAAAATAAGTTAACCAAAAAGGATAAACATTATATGTCCTCACTTATATAAAAAGAAAATAAAAGATAAATGTATAGAGACCAAAATTTATTAGTGACAACCAGAGGTCGGAGGGAGGGGGAAGGGGAGTTAACTGTAATGAAAAAAATCACATTGATTAAGGGTAGGGTTAAAAACCAATTATTGTAATTGCTGTCAGTAAGTTGTACACCTGTAAAAACTTGAATTGACAAAAGTTGTGTGATCAATAAATTAACAACAATGACAAAACAAACAAACAAAAAGAGTAGGTACTGAGCCTGCTTATGTGTGACCAAACACCTCACGGGATTTGATTCCTTGCTTTGGAGGTTTCTTGGAACAGCCCAGTTTATTGGCCTAATAATGAGTTTAAAGCTTCTGTTCTACTTCCTAGTTCATCATACAGTGCCCAGGATATTAAAAGCTTGCAAACGGACATCCAAGGCACAACAATTGGTCTTCTTCACCTGGAGAAATAGAGGAAGAAGGAGTCAGGAATATGAGGACAATATGGAATATGTGGCTAATTGCCTTCATGAACCATTGCCTCCTTTACCATGAGATGAGAAGAACTGGATGGTACCTGGCTACCATTATTGAACATTTTGATCAAAAAGACCATAAAAGAATCTTGATCAAAAGGGGAAAAATGCAGAAGAGACCCTCAAATTCTCATGGACTCAAGCCTTTCTGGAACCAGGAGGGCTGTATGAACCCTTGAAATCATTGCCCTGAGACAATATTTAAACCAAAAATATCTCCTGAAGTCATCATAAAACCAAACAATAGTAAAAAGGGTCTGCCTTGAGCATTATACTCTTCTAGGAGCTCTGGTAACATAGTGCTTAAGGCACTTGACTGCTAACCAGGAGGCTGGTGGTTCAAACCCACCAGCCACTCCTTGGAAAGAAGATTGGGCAATCTACTTCCTTAGTGATACTGCCTCAGAAACCCAAGGAGGGGTCACTATGAGTCGGGTCTGACTCAACAGCACATGACAACAACAAGAACTATTCATATGGGATCAAACTGACAACAACAACTCAAAAAATTAGATAGGAACCTTAGAGGGCGGTGGGTTTATGTTAATGAGGGAAGAAGACTCAGAAAAGGAGAGTGAGAATGGTTGCACAACTCAAAGAGTATAATCAGTGTCAGTAAACTGTACATGTAGAAACTGTTGAAATGGTATATGTTTTGCTGTGTACATTCTAAAACAATCAACAAAATAAGTAAAAGTTGGGGTGGGGAGCTGAACAGATTTCAAAGGGTGACTCAAAAAGGCAAAGTAAAGTATTTTAATGAAATATGCAAAGACCTAAATGAAGAACACTCTCAGCATAACTCAATCTGAAAGAAAAAGTCTGAACATACTCAGTATTACTCAATCTGAAGAAAAATTCAAGCCTCAACTTGTAATATTGAAGGATTCCATGGGTGAAATATTGAAAAACTCAGGAAACATCAAAAGAAGATGGAAGGAATACACAAAGTCACTGTACCAAAAAGAATTGGTTGATACCTAACCCTTTCAGGAAGTAGCATATGATCAAGAACCTATTGTATTGAAGGAAGAAGTCCAAGCTGCACTGAAGGCATTGGTGGAAAACAAGGCTCCAGGAATTGATGGAATACCAATTGAGATGTTTCAACAAATAAATGCACTCACTTGTCTATGCCGAAAATTTGTAAGACAGCTACCTGGCCAACTGATTGGAAGAGATCTGTATCTGTGTGAATTCCAAAGAAAATTGATCCAGTAAAATGTGGACATTATCAAACAATATCACTAGCAAAACATAAACTCTGACCAATAAAAGATTGAAGTTGTCAAGAACTTTATTTTCACTTGGATCCACAATCACCGCTCATGAAAGCAGCAGTCAAGAAATCAAAGGACATTAGGAAAATCTGCAGTGTAAGAAAAAAAAAAACCTCTTTAAAATGTTAAAAAGCAAAGATGTCACCTTGAAGACTAAGGTGAAACTGACCCAGGCAATGATATTCTCAGTTGTGTCATATGCATGTGAAATCTGGACAATGAATAAGGAAGACCAAAGAAGAATTACTACCTTTGGATTATAATGTTGGCAAAGAATATTGAATATACCACTGGCTGGTAGAAGAATGAACAAATCTGCCTTAGAAGAAGTACAACGAGAACGCTTTCTAGAAGTGAGGATGGCGAGACTTCATCTCAGGTACTTGGACCTGTCATCAGGAGGGACTAGTCCCTGGAAAAGGACATTAATGCTTGTGCAGTGGATTGCTTGATGTGGCCCTTCTAGCCATTGTCCTCCATTCTGTGATGTTTTGTAAATGTCATTATCCATGTCTATTTGGGGTAGTGTGGTAGTTAAGGTCAGGTATCAACTTGGCTGGGCAGCTGGTAGTAGTCATTCCCTATAATGACTGGCAATCGACTCTGTGATGGGATTTAGGTTAATTCTGTTGGGGCAACACAGGTGGAATGTATCTTGTGTCCTGCCTTGCTGGAGGGTATAATTCAAATCACCACTCTTAGCTTCCCTGAAGGTATACCTACGAATCTCCTGGGAAGATTCGCTCTCCTCTTGCTCCGGCTTTATGTCTTGGATCATACTCATCTCATCCCTGGATTTGGGACAGCAGCCGTCATCCGATTTGCTGATCGAGGTTCATCAAACCCCAAGAGTTGGGAGGATCCGCCAGACCTACTCACAGACCCGGGACTCGCCAGCCTGCCAGCCTCCACCACTACTACGTGAGACGAACCCTTGGGTGTCTGTGAGTTCTGTGAGGCGTTACAGCGAAATACAGAACCCTAAGATTGGGGAAATTACTGGGAGGAGGAGGAGGAGTTAATGTCTGAAATGATGGAGTGGCATGGTAGTTTGGACATTTGGGACATCTTTGACCTCCGCCTCATGGGGACCGGCCTCGTGCTGATCTTTCTAAGAGAAATTGTTCAAGCAGCTTGGTAAAGTGGAGGGTCAGCAAAAAAGAGGAAGCAGCTCAATGAGATTGATGGACACAGTGGCTGCAACTATGGGCTTAAGCATAGCAATGATTGTTAGGAAAACGCAGGACAGGGCCGTGTTTAGTTGTTTTGTGTATAGGCTTAATGGCACTTAACAACAACAAATAACAATCTTACTGGAACAGGCCTGGTGGCATAACGGTTAAGGACTGGGCTGCTAACTGAAAATTGGACGTTCAAACCTACCAGCTGCTCCACAGGAGAAAGACTGGCAATCTGCTCCCATAAGATTACAGCCTAGGAAACCACATGGGGCAGTTCTAATCTGTCCTGTAGGGTCACTGTGAGTTAGAACTGACTTGATGACATATAACAACAGTCTTTCTAGATATTTAAAAGTGCAAAACCTATGTTAAAAATTGTTATTAGGTGCCATTAAGTTGGTTTTGACACATAGCAAACCTTCGTAAAACAGAATGAAACACTGCCTGATCCTACACCATCCTCACAATCCTTGCTTTGCTTGAGTTTATAATTGCAGTCACTATGTCATATAGGGGGAGCTCTGGTAGCATAGTGCCTAAGGCACTTGACTGCTCACCAGAAGGCTGGCGGTTCAAACCCACCAGCCACTCCTCGGAAGGAAGGTTGGGCAATCCTACTTCCGTAGTGATACTGCCTCGGAAACCCAAGGAGGGGTCGCTATGAGTCGGGGCCCACTCGATGGCAAACAACAACAACAACAACATGTCATATAGGAGCTCTGGTAGCATAGTGCCTAAGGCACTTGACTGCTAACCAGAAGGCTGGTGGTTCAAACCCACCAGCCACTCCTAAGAAGGAAGGTTGGGCAATCCTACTTCTGTACTGATACTGCCTCAGAAACCCAAGGAGGGGTCGCTATGAGTCAGGGCCGACTGGAAGGCATATAACAACAACAATGTCATATTTTGAGTACCTTCCAACCTGAGGGGCTCATCTTCCAGCATTGTATCGGATAATGTTTCAGTGCCATTTATAAGGTTTTCAGTGGCTAATTTTTTCAGAAGTGGACCTCCTCTTATTTCTTCCTAGTCTGTCTTAGTCTGGAATTTCCACTGAAACCTGCCCACCATGGGTGACCCTGCTGGTATTTGAAATACCAGGGGCATAACTTCCAGCACCACAGCAGCACTCAAGCCACCACAGTACGGGAGACTAATAGACGAGTGGTGCTACAAGCAGAGAATGTAAAATAACACACTTCAGTATTTTGTTCTATTAATTGATAGGAAGAACTGTTCTTGGAGAACGCTATAGTTAAACTTGATGTTTAACTGTATATTGACTGTCTCTGAGGGAGGAGGAATCAGGTAAGGACATATAGAAGAAAATATCCTGTGCAGTGAGTTGTTAGACAAGTAAAGATCACCTAACCATTGTTCTATATGTGCATTTTAGTTAACATTGGTATGTGTGTAATGGATAAACAAGTCCTTAGTACCCACATTATGTTAAAAGTAGAGGTCGGTTAAAAAAAAAAAAGTAGAGGTAGTAAAAGAACTCCTTTATAAATGTCCTTTTGTTAGTTTACAGGAAGGACTGTCTTCTGGGAATGACCTTTGTTAAGGTATCCCTGGGAACTCTACACTTTTCTGTACTTGATCACTGGATGGTGGGGGAGGGAGTAGATAAAGGGAGAAGGGAAGGGCTCTTTGGTTGTATCTCCATATCTAGAACTACGGGATTATCACCATAGTTCTCCATGGGCATTTTTTATAAAATGCCTATGTTTGTTGTGGACAATGTTTATTCTTTATTTCACATCTGTGCTTTTTTAGAGGTATCCCTGGTGGTACAACAGTTAAGAGCTCAGCTATTAACTGAAAGGTGGGCAGTTCAGACCCACCAGCTGCTCTCCAGAGAAAAAAGACCTGGAGATCTGCTCCCATAAAGGTGATGCCTGGGAAACCTTAGGAACAGTCCTCTGTCATATAGGCTCACTATAAGCCCAAATAAACTCCACTTGTTGTTAAAATTTTAAAAATATATTTAGGGCAACAATATATGACCAAAAATTGAATTTATCAAATTAACCAATTTGTAAATATATTTTGTTATAATTAATAGAAAAGAAGCATCATGGGTATGGACTTGTTAATCCACTTCTGAGCTGTATGTGTCAGAATTTGTTCGTTGAGTTGGTGTGCAGGGGCAGAAAAAGTAAGTGCAATAGATGTGATGTATGCAGAGTTTCATATTTACATTTTGATTGTAATTGATGTATGTGTGATCTCCTTTGGCTGTACTACCTGAATAAACCAAAACAAACCAAACTCACTGCCCGTTAAGTGGATCCCGACTCACAGCAACCCCACCTTGGGTTTCTGAGGCAGTGTCTTTACAGAAGTAGATTGCCTGTTCTTCCTTCTGAGGAGTGGCTGGTGGGTTTGAACCAGCCTTCTGGTTAGAAGTCCAATAAATGCCTTGTTGTTGTTGTTGTTGTTATGTGCCGTCGAGTCGGCCCCGACTCATAGCGACCCCTCCTTGGGTTTCCAAGGCAGTATCACTACGGAAGTAGGATTGCCCAACCTTCCTTCCGAGGAGTGACTGGTGGATTTGAACCGCCAGCCTTCTGGTTAGCAGTCAAGTGCTTTAGCCACTATGCTACCAGAGCTCCTAATAAATGCCTTAGGCACTACTATCAGTTAAGTAATCCATTCCTTCTCACTAATATTTGTTTAAAGGCATTTTAAGTTTTGTTAGAAACAGAAGTAAATATGACTGCATAATACTTTTACATTTCTTTGCAACTTTACAGAGGGAAGTCAGGTAGCTTTAGCCACTAAAGGAGGATATTATTAAATAAATATTATGTAAATATACACCTCCTCCTTACTGACTATCTTGTTATTTGACATTACACATTTACTACAATAGTTAAAAAATCTACTATCCAATTATTTTTCTCATTCATGACGTATGTCTTGCAGTAATGAATGCCAAGGTGTAAGGTGAGAGTAATGTTGGCTGTGATGGTTAAGGGTATGTGTCAGCTTGGCTGGGCCATGTTTCTCAGTGATTTGGCAGTTGCGTAATGATGCTATTTGTCAGTTATGTAATGATGTGATTTGACAATTGTGTAAAAATGTAGTCATCCTCCATTTTATGACTTGATGTGATCTTTCTCCATTTTCACATAACACTAATCTTCACATAACAACCCGGTCTTTGGAAACTATTCAATTAGTGAGGAGAGGGTATATAGGCATATTTTGAACAAGATGGAAAAGTAATACAACAAGACATACATATGCACATACAAATATGAAGAAAGCAAAGGTTGGCTTACAGAGTCATATCACTCTTTTTTTTTGAGGGGGTTAAGGTTTTTTTAAACTTTATCTATTTTGTTGCTGTTGTTGAGAATATACATAGCATAGCAAAACATACCAGTTCATGAACCCACTCCTGTGGCTGCCAGCCAAACAAGACAGGCATATGGGGTGAACATTTACATTAGGTAAAATGTTGGACAATCTACTTCTGTGGTGATACCACCTCGGAAACCCAAGGAGGGGTCTCTATGAGTCAGGTCTGACTCAACGGCACATAACAACAACTCCTTGGAGAGATCAATCATGGGAGAATAGAAGGGCTGTGGATGCACAAGGAGACAGCTTGTGGGGCAGGAGTGCATGGGAGGGAAGGAAGAACACAGGGAAGAGGTAACTATGGAGAGGAAGTGGGAAGAGAGCTGTTGCACTGTGAGAGATTACAGTCAATGTCATGAGACAAAGTGTATGTGAACTGATGTATGGAAGATGAATTTACTCTGTAAACTTTCACCTAAATCACAGTAAAATTAAAATAAAAAAAAAATTTAACAACTTTTACATGTGCAATTCAGTAACATTGATTACATTCTTCTAGTTATGCAACCATTCTTAGCCTCCTTTTCTGAGTTGTTCCTCCCCATTAACATAAACTCACTGCCCCCCCCCCAGGATCCCTATCTAATCTTTTGAGTTGCTGTTGTCACTTTGATCCCATATAGATAGTTTTTAAAAGAGCTTAATGCACAAGGTAGACATTTTTTACTAGTTAAGCTAAACTATTGTTTGGTTTTAAGATGACTTCAGGGGATACTTTTGGTTTAAGGTTTGAAGATTATCTTAGGGCAATAGTTTCAAGGGTTCATTCAGACTTCGGGTTTTATCCAGCCTTCATGGTTCCAGAAAATCTGGAGTCCATGAAAATTTAAAGTTCTTTTCTGCATTTTCCCCTTTTTGATCAGGATTCCTCTACAGAATCCTTAATCAAAATGTTCAGTTATGGTCTTTTGGTCTCATGACAAAGATGGCAGTTATTCATGGAGGCAATTAGCCACACATTCCATATCCTCCTCCTATTCCTGACTCTCCTTCTAATTTTTAATAGTACAAATCTGATTGTGAATTCTCTTAGAAGCCTCATACATACTGTATTGTTTTTACATCTCATTTTTAAATTGAGCTTTTTAAGAGAATGCAGTATTTTAATTGAAACTCTGCCCACATTTTTATCAAGGAAACAGTTGCCGTTTTTGTCTTTCATGAAACTGCACCCCCACAAAAAGTAGGAATTTTTTTTTTTTCTGAGTGAGTTGTATTATGTAATCTCAATTATCAAAATACTAATGGCTCTGGGATTTTAAACTAACAAATATTCAGGATGTGTGAGAAAGTAGATCTCATCCATATGTGCTCAGTTGCTTACATATACACACAAAGATTTAGAAGAACATGTCAAACTGAAAACTGATTATGGATGATTTCTGTGTTCTTTGCTTGTGTTTTTTCAATTTTCTATAATGCACACATTAACTTTCAGAAGTTTTAAAAAAAGAAACTTTATTTTTTAAAGTTATATGCTAAAGCTTGTATGCATTTGCATATGTGCATATTTAGGAGAAAAGTGTCCATAGCTTTTATAGACACAAAGAAATTGTAGACTCCAAAAGTGAAGATGAACTGTTCTTTCCCAATGCTATTTTATTCACACTGAAGCATCATGGAGTCAATGAACCTGGTCTCACATCCTGGCCTCTCCTAGTGTACAACTTGAAGCAAGTTTCTTTATCTCTACACAAAATGCTTCCTTTGTTTCTAAAATAAGAAGTTGAAATCATTTATTAGCAATTATCAATAGAGTATAAAGCATTGGACTAACTCCAGTGGATGAGTATGGGGAGGAAAGACATAAAGATTAACAAGATATAAGACCCCCCCTTCCAAAGGAGCTCACAATTTGCTAAGAAATTTAGCCTGTGAGTCAAGTTAAATGAGAGGAGATGGGGTAGAGGAGCAAGGAAGCACCGAGGTGGGGTTGTTATCAAAACTCCCGATCAGAGCATTAGTGCCTTGTCATTCTAAACTCCTGCTCCATCAGCACAATGGGTGCTAACAAGGCTTATCCAGGCCTGAAGCCAGAGAACACAATGCCTACCCATCACTGTGGTCTGTGGGAGAACTCACTCTATTTCCTCAAATATCTGAAGGATAGCAGATCATGACATTAGATGGAACAGAAAGTATGTAGTAATGTTTAGTTACATATTTTTAGAATAATCAAAGGATCGTTTGAAACCATGAGTCGTCTTCCTTAATAAATTCATCCAAAGTTTCCGAGTACACTAGGTGAAAACTTAACCTACAGTTTTACACTGGATCTCTGTCTTAGCTATTGAAAACCCAATGGTACATTAAGTTGTTAATATCTTCACCAAAACATCTCCTACTAGCAGCCATTCTAAAACTGCTGTGAATCTGGCTCAGGTTGAAATCCCTCCCATGAAGATTAGAGTGAAGAAAATAAAAAGACCCTGGTATTTCATGAGCCACTGAATCAACCCTGAAAGTCAGCCCAAAGTCTGGATTTTCTCTTCTGTGAGCTAATACACTTCCTTATTAAAAAAGAAAAAAAACTAGATTGAACCAAAAGCATCTTTTGAACCAAAAGATAAGAATCCAGGGGATAGTGAACTTAGGGAATCTTGAACAACAGACCTCAAAATGAGGTATGTTGGCCGTGATGACATGAGATGGAGCAAAACCGAAGACAAAAAAATCAGTAAGGAGTATATTGGAATACTCCAGATAATAATGAGGAATTTTTGTCCATTGTGTTTACTACTAAATCCTCAGCACCTAGACCATACAAGGTTGAAAGAATTGATTCCATGAAATTTCATCAAGCATCTATTAAGTGTCAGGATGTTAGGTATCATGCTGGATACTACATTGGATATGGAAAAATGTGGGTTTTAAATGGCAAAAAGCCAGACTGTGGACCAGTCAGCCAAGCCCATAAGAGGATGACAATGAAACATATGAAGGCTGCCTTGGGAAAACTTAGCTGGTCTACAAAATGTTGCCAGTGGTGCTCCTATTTTTGCATGACACACTGCCATTTCCCTACAGAGATGGAACTCATAGTAGTGTCCTAAGTGCACAGCCCCAGGGATTGATGACCTGCTGGGAATCATATTTTCCCTACAGACAATTGTCAATGGCCTCTCACATACTTTCCTCAGGCCTTTGATCTGTGGGGCTCCTGGGATTTTTTGCAGTGGAGTAAGTGACATCAATCACTAAAAGGCCACAGCAAACAAATGACAGTGGCCAGGGGCAAGCACAGAATGGACATCTCTGTTTCAAGTGAAAACAGCCAGTGGATGTTGACAGGAATATGACCTAGCTGCAGATCTGTAGACAGAAGCTAAGCACAACTCCAGAGCTGTGTAGGGCTCCAAATAGGGATAAGAACTCACATCGTTCTGACTTTGATTTCATGTCTAAGCTTCCCAGAGATAAAAATGTCAGCCAATCAGTTTGTTGTCAAACCTCAAGGCCATCATGATGTACCTACTAACAAGAGTAATTCAGTGGTATGCCCTCAAAACTCTGCTTTTGCCAGTATTTCCCTATCAAAGAAACAACTAGAACACTGAAGGATACACCTATCACCAGGACCAGGCTTGGGAAGGACCAGGTGGGCCCTATGAGTATGTGGATCAGAGGGAGAGTCTACTAGACCAACAGTGGTCCTTCCCCACTGAAGAATCCTGCATCCATCTCTTTCCATAGAACACAGCAAACTCAAAATCAAACCCACTGCCATCAAGTCAATTCCTACTCATAAAAACCCCCATTGAGTTTCCAAGGCTGTCAATCGTTACAGAAGTAGATTGCCTCATCTTCCTCCCATGGAGTAGCTGGTAGATTTAAACAATGACTGTCTGACTAACAGCCAAATGCCTTACCCACTAAGCCACCAGAGCTCCTTAAGGAACAAAGAGCACACTGAAAATCCATACATACCTGTTGATGGAGTTATTCCTCAGAAGTGGATTTAGGATAGAGGGGACACAGTGTGGTAAAAAGGGACTCTTACCCTTTTATTTTAATCACATATTATCTGACTTGTTATAATGACCACACATTGCTTCCGTAATTTTTATTTTTAATTTAAAGGAAAAAAAAAGCCATGTTCATCCTGAGAATCAGTGAGATGCTTCCCAAAGATTCAATATCTATCACACCAAATGTAGGCTCACTGTCCCCTAAGAATACAATCTCAACACATAGTTTCCCCCTCTCTACACTCAGCTTTGGGGAGCTCTGGTAGCATAGTGCCTAAGGCACTTGACTGCTAACCAGAAGGCTGGCAGTTCTAACCCACCAGCCACTCCTCAGAAGTAAGGTTGGGCGATCTGCTTCCATAGTGATACTGCCTCGGAAACCCAAGGAGGTGTCGCTATGAGTCAGGTCCGACTCCATGGCACGTAACAACAACACTCAGCTTCTATCCTTCAAATTATAACATATTTTTACACAAGCACTCAGAAGTATATTTTATCTGCTCTCATATACTTTATGGGAGAAGGTACAACAAACAAATAATGAAGTATTGATTTATCTAATTTGGTAAACCCTAGACCTTTGGATTTGGAAGTGCCCCAATTTCCCACTACAATAGCCCCATCTTGCTGCCTTCTGCTCCAATGGTTTGTCTGTAAGCTCCAATTCAGGAACAATTCTCAATAAATGTGTACTCTTTATTAATGAATATGACAATTTTCTGGACTAACTGCCCTCTCCCTTAACCTGGTCAAATTGGAGAATCTGGGGAGATATCCGAAAATTGCCTGCACCCCTTTTCCCTCATGTTTAGCCTAAGAAGTAATCTTCTCTAGATTCCAATTTATGTGCTCCCTCTTCTCTGGAAATGAGCTCAGGTGGTGCCATGACTAAGGCATTCAACTGTTAACCAAAAGGTCAATAGTTTCAAACCCACCACCTGCTCTGTGGGAGAAAGATGAGACAATCTGCTTCCATAAAGATTTACAGTCTTGGAAACCTTATGAGATCATTAAGAGCCAGAATCAACTTGTGGGTTTAGTTCTCTGGAAAGCAGCCCTAGTGCTGCAGTGGTTAAGAGCTCAGCTGCCAACCAGAATGTCCATAGTTTGAACCCACCAGATGTTCCATAGAAGAAAGATGAAGCAGTCTACTTCCATAAAGATTATAGCCTTGGAAACCGCATGGGACAGTTCTGTTCTGTCCTACAGGGTTGCTATGAGTCAGAATTGGTTCAACGCCAATAGGTTTGGTTTAGTTCTGTATTTGGAGCCAAAACTAGAAATCTTCTTCCTGGTCCCTAAAACAAGTTTCTAAAAGTCTTCTCTAGACTATAAAGTTCTGGATATTTTGTTATCTCTTCCTTATTAAGATTCACCCCTTAAAGTTCCACAAGGAGAGATAATGAGAGAATACCTGGCACCCATAGACTTGCATCACTCTGTGTCTCTTAACATGTTCCTGCCCATACTGCAAATGTTGTTTCCCATTGTAGTTCTATGTTCTTACAAACCTACAGATGACATCCCCACAGGAATATAAAACCCTAGCATTCTTCTAATGACATCTGTGGGCTTCAGAGTATCCATGAATACTCTGAACTTGTATTCACAATTTTGAGGTTACTGATATAGTTGGATTTTTCTTGGTAAATGGGTCATAATTTTAATTAGTTTCTCAGAAGGATCTATGGGTCACTTGAGTTTTCCAGGAAGCAGTGAGACAGAGTTAGGAGTAAAAATAACTTATTGGGAAGTAGTGCCTTTGAAAGGAAAATAGAAGCAGCAAGATTAGACAAGGGGAGCTGTCATACCATAATGCAGACCTGATAAAGCATCTTCCAGCCAAATAGGGAGTTCCAGAACAAAGATTACCTATTAGAGGATTCCCATGTTGGGCAGAAATGGGGAAGTTTTTCCACTACTCCCTTTATAAGCTATTGCCTAGGCTCTCAGCCCAACAGTTGTTGTTGTTGTTGTTGTTGTTGTTGTTTGCCGTCGAGTCGGCCCCGACTCATAGCGACCCCTCCTTGGGTTTCCGAGGCAGTATCACTATGGAAGTAGATTGCCCAACCTTCCTTCTGAGGAGTGGCTGGTGAGTTTGAACCGCCAGCCTTCTGGTGAGCAGTCAAGTGCCTTAGGCACTATGCTACCAGAGCTCCTCAGCCCAACAGTAGAAAGACCAAAATGCAGAACACCTACCCCAGGGAAATGCACCTACCTACCTAGGGAGATGCAATCCCTTAGATCAATCAGCCATGAGACATCAGAAGAGCAGCATTCAAATAGTGGGAAAGCTGGATAGACAGGAATACACACAGATAAGAAGTGCACAAAGAGGGGATAGTCACAGGGAGGAGAGGGGAGGAGAGTTTTTTATGGTTGGGATGGTAATCAGGGCTGTGAAATCAAATATGCATGAACTGCTGACTGTAAAACAAATCTGCTTTGTAAATTTGCACCCAAAGCACAATAATAATTAAAAATAAATAAGCTGTTGCCTAGGGTGATCACCCTGAGACAGCCTTTGGCTACCATCATCTTGCTCAGATGTTGGCTAAGACTGCCTTGAGAACAGTATGACCTCAACTGAACAGCTAGGGCAGATCCTGAAGGAGCTAATCAAGGTTATAGCCTACCACACTCCTCAAAGCAAGGCAAGGAGTCGTTTCTTGAAGAGGGATCTGAGAGAAGAATCTATATGTCTACCATAGTTCATGTATTACATTTCATGTGTCCACTTCTCCATACACATTTGAGGAACAGATCATTTAAGGCTGTAGTGGGCTTCTCTTCCCAAAGGGCAACTCAGAAGAGGGAGGTTAGTGGGAAGAAATAAACCTTTATCAATTCTATTTGACTTGAGGCCAGAATTGACACTCATCATCTCCTTCGTCCACTGTTTATTCTAAATTCTGACTCTCAGTTACCACTCTACAAGTCTTAGGAGTTCCCTGGGGATGTACCCAAATCCTCATTCCTTGAACCGTTGGTAACCATATCTTTCTCCAGCAAGGATTACTATCCATTCTCAGTCACAATTGATCAGAGAAGTATCAAGGGGCATCAAAGTAGGTCACCTAAGTTCCACACATAGTCTTGCCTGCCCTCATGATGTAACAACAACCCTACCTTCTGCTGATCAGGAACAATTACCTAACTGTGATGGTTAATGTTATGTGTCAATTTAGCAAAGATATGATTCTCAGTGGTTTGGCAGACAGTATGGAATCATCTTCCATTTTGTGATCTTATGTGAGCAGCCAATCATTTGAAAATGGAGTGTTTTGGTTATCTAATGCCACTCTAACAGGAATATACCACAGGTAGATAGCTGTAACACACATGGATTTATTCTCTTACAGCTTAGTAGGCTAGAAGTCTGAGTTCAAAATGTCAGCTCTAGGGGCTGGGTGAATGCCCCTCAACTCTAGGCTTCAGCTCTGCCTCTTGCACTCAGCCCACTGAAGCTGGAAGCTTCTCTTAACTCAGGCATCTGCTGACTGTTGAGGCTGACAAACCCAAAGTTGACAAGTAAAATGGCACAGTCCCAAGATTGTCAAACACAGCAGGCCACTGACAACTTGGCCAAATGCAGGATCCAAATGTGCCAAAAAGCTAGAGATCTTCCTCAAATCTTCTTCTTTTATACTGTAGCAGACCACATCACCTAAGGCAGCTACTCAACTGCTCACAGTAGATTCCACCATGGAGTTAATTACCAGTTTCGTCATGGGGAATAACTACATCCAGCTGCCCAGTCACTCAAAACCAGGCCCAGCCACGCTGACACACTACATTAACTACCACAGGGAGTTTCCTTGGGGATGCCTCCAGTATATAAATGGATGTTCTGACCAAGCTCACTCTCTCATCACCTGACCTCCAATACTTGGGTCATGAATCAGCAGAAGCCTTCAGCATGCTGCCTGACCCACAGATTTTGGACTTGGCAGCCCCCACAACTATGTGAGTCATTTCTTTGAAGTAAATCTAATGTGTGTGTGTGTGTGTGTGTGCGTGCTACACTGTGTGTATGCCTAAGGCACTTGACTGCTAACCAGAAGTCTGGCTGTTCAAACCCACCAGCCATTCCTCAGAAGAAAGGTTGAGCAATCTACTTCATAGTGATACCACCACAGAAACCCAAGGAGGGGTCGCTATGAGTTGGGTCCGACTCAACAGCAAATAACAACAAGAACAATAAGCTTCACTGGTTTTCCTCCTCTAGAGAATCCAGAGTAAGATACCCACCTCTCCTTGCATGCTAGGCCCTGGATACAGGGAGTCCAAAGGGCCTAATCAGCAGCCATAGGTTATAGTTTAGTGGGACTCTTTAATATTTTATAAGCCATTTTATTTGAATAGTTGGGTTTTTTTGTTTGTTTGTTTGTTTTCACTCCTCAATTACCATCCCCAACCCTAACCCACTCTCTTCCCTCTCTTCCCAGTAACCCATCCCCCCTTCCCGTGCCCCTCATACTTACGTACTCCTGTGTGTCCTGCATTTCCTCCATATGAATGTTGCCCCTCTGGTGCCCCGTGGTCAATTGTTCCAAGGGATGTGGCTCCACAGAGTATGTGAGTACGTCACCCTGAGTTGAGCGGTATGCATGTATGTATTATTTACTATTGGGCTGAGAGCCAGCCCCTGGGAGTGAGTTTTATTCCAGGCCTGAAGTGTATCCCCAATACTATTTGAATAGTTTTTAAAAGGATGACCCCAGAAGGACGTTATTCAATTACTATTTTATTAAGTACCTGCTACATGTCAAGTTGGGAGCTCTGGTAGCATAGTGGCTAAGAAACTTGCCTGCTAACCAGATGGCTGGCGGTTCAAACCCACCAGCCACTCCTCGGAAGGAAGGTTGGGCAATCCTACTTCCGTAGTGATACTGCCTCGGAAACCCAAGGAGGGCTCGTTATGAGTCGGGGCCATAACAACAACATGTCAAGTACTCTGTTAGACCCTGAGTGGTAAATAAAAACTCAGTCACTAAACTCTGAATTAGTTTACAGTTTGAGGATCATCTTGGTTCTATATATATATATTTGTAGCATTCATTACTGGTTGCCTAGAACTTCCTCCAGTGTTTAGAAACTGGAATTGCTTCAAGGAAATTGTGCCAAGCCCTTTTGAAATGTAGATTATGATTCAGTATACCTGGGATAGAAATGTAAATTTTCAGCAGGGGGTCAAACTAAAGTGAACCAATTCAAAGTCCTAGGTTAGTGCACTCCTCGGAAGGAAGGTTGGGCAATCCTACTTCCGTAGTGATACTGCCTCAGAAACCCAAGGAGGGGTCGCTATGAGTCAGGTTTGACTCCACGGCACATAACAACAACAACAACAACAAGGTTAGTGCAAAGTCAGAGAAAATCTGTTTGAAGTTTCTATTGTTGTTGTTATGTGCCATCGACTCAGAACCTGACTCATAGCAACTTCTCCTTGGGTTTCTGAGGCAATATCTCTACGGAAGTAGATTGCCCAACCTTCCTTCTGAGGAGTGGCTGGTGGGTTTGAACCACCAGCCTTCTGGTTAGCAGTTAAATGCCTTAGGAAGTAGCTACCAGAGCTCCTTTAGGAACTTCTAGTTAGGCTTTTTCTCCTTACTAACAGGAGCAAAGGCAAGTGAAAATCTTTTGTCCCCACCCATTTCCTGCTTGCTTGGACTCTGCATGTGAGGACATAATGCTTTGAACTGTGGCACTTGTCATTACACGTGAAAGGTGATTACCAACACACTGAAGATGCAGAGTAGGAGATTAGGAAGATCCTGATCCTTGATGACTTCACTGGGGCAGAAACCATTCCTGGAATCCCCTACCTCCAGGTCAGGTTTCTTATTACATGATATTAGCAAATTTATATGAACCCTTTTAGTAAAGCAGTCCATTACTCACAGCTCATTGGTTCTTACCCTTTGACCCAGAAATTCCACTTCTAAGAACTTATCTTAAGGATATGATTAATAAGCATTTCTTCAATGATTCTTCTATGATTATAAATAGCCTAAGTGTTAATCTTAATTTAAAAAAAAATAAAAAATAAATAGCCAACAATCAAATATGGGTTAAATAAATTATGATGTAATTATACAATGTAATACTATTCACCCATTAAATATAATCCTGTAAAGACCATGCTGATGATCATTATTATGTAAAGAAAAACTCAGGTTACAAAAAAGAACATATAGAATAGTTCTCTTTTTGTAGAACAAATACATGCACACAGAAAGACAACACAAAAGAGGTAAACAAGGCATATACAAGGTTGGGCAATCCTACTTCCGTAGTGATACTGCCTCGGAAACCCAAGGAGGGGTCGCTATGAGTCGGGGCCGACTCCACGGCAAATAACAACAACAACATACCATAGTGCTAATGGTGGTTATTTGTGGGAGCTCTATTGGCATAGTGTCTAAGGCATTTAACTGCTAACCAGAGGTTGATGGTTCAAACCCACTAGCCACTCTGAAGACAGAATACTGGGCAATCTCATTCTGTAAAGATTTACCACCTCGGAAACCCAAAGGGGGTCGCTATGGGTCGGAATCCACTCGATGGCAGTGAGTTTGGTTTCTTTTTTGTTTGTTTGTTTGTTTAATGGCACTATGGTCATTTTTTCTTATTTTATTTCCAAGTATTTCCATTTTCTAATAGAAAATAATGAATGTATATCTTTTCCTTGTATTTTCCCCTTAGAACCTAGAATGGTATTCAACTAATGCAAAGCTAATACAATGAAAAATCTTTTTGACTTCAAACTGTCTCTGTATAATGACAATGACTGAGCCTCACCTAGAGGTTTAAGGTATACTGTATTGTGTCTAGATATTGGAATCACAGAATCTCATTCCTTTCTATTCTCACCCTTACCTGGCCCCTGCCTGCTCCATCTGTCCACCACCTTAGCTCTAGTGTATGTATGTATATGGATGGAGGATTGGTAGTCGAAAAGGGGAAGAAGGATGGAAAAAAAAGTTGCATAAAGAATATAATCTCTAAGCCAAGCCCAACTTAATAGCTATGAAGAACTTCATCGTTTTGTTCTGTTTTTTTTTTTTCTTTCCTTCCTTCCTTCATTCCATGAGTTATTACTGGCACCAATAATATTCCATGGATTAGGCTAGAAATTGGATTTATTAAGATGAATGAGCTATGGTCCCTGCTCTTAATTAGCTCACCATCTAGAAGCAAAGAGTTATAAATAAATAATGAAAATTCAATACTGTTAGTAGAATAAACTAGTGTACAAGAAATAGTAATGACAAAAAAGAATGACTGAAAATTATTTGGGTGAGGCTGAATCAAGAAAAGCTTCACACAGAAGGTGACGTGTGAAATGAATCTAAAAAGGCAAAGGAGTTGGCAAGGTGGGGAAGGCGTTCCATGAAGAGGAGTGGCAGAGAGGCAGGAAAGAACCCATCACTGGGCAGCCATGAGCAGCTATGTACCCAGTGTATTTGGTCCCTAGGGAGATCATTTTTAACAATGCCCCTTGTATGACAAATTACTTCTCAGTGATTATCATTAAATTAAATAAGAAAATAATAGCTATAGAAATGCAGATGATGAACTTTTTGTTTTACTGAACTTCAGTGTAAATATAAATACAATTTTAATATCAAAGCATCTTCAAATGGTACACCTTAGGGAACAACTAAATCATAATACTAATGTTTAATTTCTTCATTGATTCTTTAGTGTTAAATGAAACAAATGGTTGAAAAGAAATTTTAATTTTAAAGAGGTTATCAAACTCAGTAAAATATATCACATGTGAGCTAAACTTCCCTCTTGCCCAACAAAAATTTTGTACCTCAAAGTTCGTATTGTTTCATTGGTTTACATTTTAAACACTGACCAAAAGTTCCATGTGACCATATGTCTACTTCAATGACAAAATTGTAGTAACTCAAGTTCAGTGTTTTGTTTTTGTTTTTGTTTTTGTTTTGCCTTTCCCATCACTGGGCTACCGTTTATTTGAATCTGCTGTTAATCCATGGAAATATGTAGTACTGCAGGGATTGAAGACACTAATAGTGTCCAAAGTGAGTCAGAATGACTCTGAACTAGTGTGAAACTATTCTTGAAACAAAGATATATAACCAAGTTCACGTGTGGGAGGCTGACTGTGTAACTTGGAGTTATCCAAATTAATTTCCATGTATAAAGCAGTATTTATTAAAGGACAGACAGATGGCCACCTGTACCCATTAGGATTGTATTTTTAAAAATAGAGAATAAGTGTTTGTGAGGATGTGGAGAAATTTGGACCCTAATTCATTGTTGGTAGAAATGTAAAATGATGCAGCCACTATGGAAAATAAATTGGTGGTTCCTCAAAGAGTTAAAGATAGAATTACCATATGACCCAGCAATTCCACTCCTGGTTATATACCCAAAGGAATTGAAAGCATGGACTCAAACAGGTATTTGTACACCAATTCAATGTTCACTGCAGCATTTCATAATAGCCAAAAGCCAAGTGTCCACCAATAGATGAATAGATAATACATGCAATGAAGTACCGTTACACCAATACATGCTACAATATGGATGAACCTTGAAAACATGCTAAGTGAAATAAGTCAGACACAAAAGGAAAAATATGGCATAATTCCATTTATATGAAATATCCAGAATAGACAAATGCATAAAGACAAAAAGTAAATTAGTGGTTACCATGGACTGGGGGAATAGCAAATGAGGAGTTATTGCTTAATAGATACAGAGTATTCTGTTTGGGATGATGGAAAAGGTTTGCAAACAAATAGCAGTGATGGTTGCACAACATTGTGAGTGTGAATAATGCCATTATGTTATACACTTAAAAATGGTTAAAATGACAATTTTATCTTGTGTGTATTTTACCATAATTTTAAAAAATAAATAATTGCAGTAATTGTTTAGAAATTAAACCAATAAAAGATTTTTCAGGAAGTTGTTTTTTATCCCTGACATTGTTTACAATTGACAGAACATGGCGATAATAGAAGAAGCCCTGATAGTACAGTGGTTAAAGTGCTTGGCTGCTAACTGAAAAGCGAGTAGTTCAAACCCATCAACTTCTCTGGGGGAGAAAGATGTAACAATCTGCTCCCTTAAAGATTTTAAGCCTTGGAAACCCTTTAAGGCAGTTGTGCCCTGTCACTAGGAGTTGGAATTGACTTGACAGGCAGTGGGTGGTATTTGGGTGAAAAATAAAAAACAAAGCAGATTTTAGTCCACTTTATTTTTGTTTTTAAAATTCTCCACAGACAGCCAGGGTAGACAGTTCCCATTGCCCAACCCTTGGTATAACACTGACAGTAATTACTTCATTACACCTGAAACATTACAGCTGAAGATTGGAGCCCAGATAAAAGGGCAGTGGTGAGAGATGAGGACAGGTAGAGAGAGGCCAGGCAAGAAACAATTTTGAAAGAACTCGTATTTTATTCCACCAAGAGGAAAATTATCCTGACAGAGAAAACACAGAACCACCACAAAAAAAGAAAGGAGATTTCTCAATATCATCTCTACGTTCTTTATGGAAAAGTTTAGTTAAAGCTTCCCAGCCTCATGGAAGGCTCAGAAATTTTTCCATGAGTCACCAGGATATGACAACAGACAACAAACATGGTCACAGAGACGAGAACAAAACAAACCCACAATTTGCTGCACCCAAGCTCAAATCACTCAACAGTTTCCTATAACCTGTCTACTTATTCATTTTTCTTTCATCGTTCAGAAATTTCTTTGCCCCCTCTTATAAATGAGGCCTTTCTTAAATGCAGGCTGTGCACCCACTTGTGAAATTCTTGAAGTTGTCCCAAGGACCTGGTTTAACTAGAAGCTCTTATACCTTATGGGGGACAGATTCAAAGAATATAATAATTGCCAATCCTAGGAATACCTGAACTTCAACACTTTAGGAAGACTCTGATAATATTAATGTTGTTATGTTGTCAGTTATTATTCAGTTGGCTCCAACTTATGTCAATCCCATGTATAACAAAATAAAATGTTATCCAGTCCTGCATGCCATCGTCATGATCATTGGTACTTTCTTTATACTTTATAAAACATTTCCATAAATATAATCTTTAGAACTTTGCTGGTAGAACTTTATTAGGGAAGCTAAGAATTTCTGTGAGGCAAGGGGAAATCAAAGGAACCATGTCATGGTTTACGGAAAAACAAAAGGTGCAGGTGACAGGAGCAGAACACTGTGATGTTCCTAGGGCAAGAGATAGACTTGTCTGACTAACGTTCAACAATGCCGATATGAAGAGACAATTGAGCATGAGCCATGAAAAAAAAGAGTCAAATCACATTTCTCTATTGATAAGTCTTCATTCCTGAAAAAGATCTGTGCAAAAAGAGCCTTCTCCATCAAGAACAGGATAAATATAAGGTGAACATTTATACCAGGTAGATACACACCTTACAACAATCAATCATGGGAGAACAGAAGGGCAGTATTTGCACAGGAAGATAGCTCAGGGGCCAAGAATGCATAAGAAAGAAGGACACAGGGAAAAGGTAACTACAAGAAGGAAGTGGGAAGAGAGTTTTTACATTATGGGGAATTGCAGTCAATGTCATGAAACAAAATGTGTATAAACTGCTGTGAGTAAAATGAATTTGCTCTGTAAACTTTCACCCAAATCACAATAAAAATTAAATAAATAAAGAAAGAACAGGTTAAAAAGTGGCCATAATATTGCTGAAAAGACTATGAAGTAGATAAATATATGCATAAACTTTGACTCCATTATTTATTAGCTGTGTAGTATTAGGTCCACCACCTGTTTGTCAGTTTGTCACACTGTGATGCTTGTATGTTGCTGTGATATTAGAAGCTATGCCACTGGTATTTTAAACACCAGCAAGGTCACCCATGGTAGATAGGTTTCCCTGGAGCTTACAGACTAGACAGACAGACCAGGAAGAAAGGCATAGAAATCTATTTCTGAATATTAGCAAGGGAAAACTTTATGGGATCACAACAAAACACTGCCCAACTCATTTGCTTTTCTTCTTTTATATTTTCTTTGAATCAGTATAAGTTTCTCATACTATGAGTTGTTAATATGCCTCGTAGGTCTTTCTATAGATTCCATGCCCCCGTTCTTTGTCTTTTATTTTTTCCTCACAATATATGTGTTGAGGGAATAAGATTGTTTATCCTGTAGAGTTTTTTCAGTCTGGATTTTTCCATTGCATCCCCATGTGTCTTTTAACTTGTTCCTCTGTTCTCTGTTTCTTATAAATTGATTTTTGCAAGACTCCTTTATAAGGGTGTTTGGTCAGTATTTTTTAAATGATGTGTATAAAATTATTTTCCATGAGATTTCATGAACAGGAAAGATTTATGCTGATTAGAAAGACAAAGACATAGTCCTGGTTGGTATCCAAATCCCACTGCCGTCAAGTTGATTCTAACTCATAGTGATCCTCTAGGACAGAATGGGTTTCCAAGGCTGTAAATCTTTATGGAAGCAAACTGCCTCATCTTTTTCCCACAGAGTAGTTGGTGCGTTGGAACCACTAAGCTTTTGGTTAGCAGCTGAGAGCTTTAACTACTATGCCACCAGAGTTGCTAAGTTGTGTGTATTGTGATAATTAAATAATAAAGGTCACTTGTATGGGTATGTATAAAAATATTAGCTTCCAACACAATTAATAAGAAGTATAGAATTAAGTCTAATTTCAGGCAGCAAATTAAAAGAGAGAAGTCACACTGATAGGACCTGTTTTTATTACCTAGGTAAATAAAAAGGAGTAAAATCACATTAACTGATCTTTTGCTAATTACAATGAGGTATATTCACAAAGTTGTTTTCTTTTCTGAAAGTTCTAGAGAGAAGTATATCAGGAGTGTTGAAAGTTGTAGTTGAAGTCACTGGCATCCAAAACAAATAGTGATGCTATCACCAGAGTAGCTTTCTCCATGGAAAGAATTTTGAAAGATTTTTTACCACCTGTCAGGTTGTGACACCAGATTATGGTCCCTCAGATCTCAGATCTGGATTATGCAAGCATCTCTCTTAACCAGGGTGCAAGTATGGAATTGTGGGAAAGAAAAACAGTAAGAGAGAGAGAGAGGACTGAAGGAAAGGAGGGAGAGAAGAAAGAAAGGATCATCCTGCCATTTTAGGCCAGTCTACAGACCTCATTTCTCAAGACACTGAAATTTCCTTTCTTTAGGGCCAACCCTGGTAAGCCATCTACATTCTGAGGAGCTGAGAAAGTTGCTCTGGCTCCCACTTATTACCCTTTTGTTCAGTTATCCCACATATTGTTAGAGGAATATTGTGGAAGAAATGTGACTGTGTCCTTGCCTTTGGCCAACCCCTGAGACTGGCTTACCTCTCTCTGCAGGTCCTAGAATAGGCCTTCAACAGGAAATGTCCTGAAAAATTAATATTAAGCTGAAGAGTAAATATGTCATAGTACTAAAGGTGTTTCTCCTCCCTCTACTGTAATCTTAAGTCATCCTTCTGGGTCTTTTGGATATTTGTTTCTTTGTATTTTTGATATAATGTTTAGGGGAATTTGTTATAGAAAAGTAAAGCTGACTTCAGTTACCTGGTACACTGAGCTGACATCACCATCATCTCTGGCCCAGACCACAAAGCCAGAGAGAACCTGCAAAAACAGGCCATTTGCTGCTGTGTAGAAAACTAAGTACTTTCAAAGGCCCTTCCTATAAAAATACTAAAAATGCTAGATTGAGGAGCTATCCAGTGTTTTTAAACGCATCTCTGAGAGATAAGACAACACCAAGGTCAACATAAATCCTGAGCTTCTGCTTTGATAGATGCATGGGACACAGGACAGGTGATAAAGCCTAGGGCATGTTAACAGTCGGAGACTACTGCAAAAGGCTTGGACTTCCTAAAGGTCATACTATCAGAACAAGAGAAATGATGCTAATTCACTGCATACCAAGGAAAGGCAATAAAACTTGCTTGCCTTGACCTTGGCACTGTACGGAGGGAAAAAAAATCTCCCCAGAGAAGATGTTACCACAGACCAGATTTCAGGCAGATTTCCAGTCTGAAATCACATTAGCTGTGCAATCTGAAAAGGCTCCTTTGGATATTTAAATTTGAAGCAGTCAGTGTTGGTAGCAGTCCCAGGAACTGGCAAAAGTGAATATTTTCTAGAGAGATGCCCTTCAACCCAGGTCTCAGAGAAACCCCACAGATAAGTATCCAGGAAAATTCACAGCTCAAAGTGAAACAATCTCTAAGGACAAATGAAAGAAAAGCACCATTTATGAAAGTAAGCAAAACCAACAGCAGAATCAGAACTGCCAAAAATTTCTATGGATTAGAATGATCTGATTACAGAATATTTCTAATGATTTTCACTCTGCTGAAAGAATGAAATGATTCACCCAAACTACAATTTACAAAAAGAAAAATAAAAAACTTCACAAATAAGATACACAAAATGAATTAAATGAGAAGCTTGCAATTAAGAGCAAGGGACGAGAAATTATAAGCAATGATCAGGCATATTTGAAAAGAAACAAATAAAGCCCATAAATTTCAAAGTATATAATCATTTTAGGAGCTCTGGTAGCATAGTGCCTAAGGCACTTGACTGCTCACCAGAAGGCTGGCGGTTCAAACCCACCAACCACTCCTCGAAAGGAAGGTTGGGCAATCCTACTTCCATAGTGATACTGCCTCGGAAACCCAAGGAGGGGTCGCTATGAGTCGGGGCCGACTCAACGGCAAACAACAACAACAACAACAACATAATCATTTACATTTTGAAAAATAAAGAGACTAAAGAACATTTCAAATACCACTGAAGGGAGAATTAGTACTGGAATATAGACTAAAATAATGAAATAGGGTACAGCATAGAGAGAAAATAGGTCTGTTAAAGTAGGCTAACTGTGGGTAATGTATTGACCAAAATTTTAATGTCTCAAATGTAGCACAGATTTACATCTTGTTTCTAAAGCAGATCAAAGCAAATATTCTTTGTTGGCAGGTTTTCCATATGGTGATTTAAGGACCCAGGATCCTCTCATCTGTGGTTCTGTCATGAGAACCCAGCCAGCAGCAGGTAAGAAAGAGCACAGAGCATGCCTGGGTCTTAAACATCTCAGCCCAGAAATGGTACAGTAGTACTTCTCCTCCCATTCTACTAACTAGAACTCACCATAATCACTTTTTTTTTTCTTTTTAACTTTTCACTGTGATTTAGGTGCAATTTTACAAAGCAGATTCATTTTACATTCAACAGTTCATACACATTTTCTTTCATGACAATGACTACAATCCCCACAGTCTAACAGCTCTCCTCCCACCACCTCCCTGTGGCTACCCCTTCCCTGTGTCCTTTTTACCTATCCTTTCCTGCCTGCCTAGCTTTCTCCTGTGTAAATGCTGCCTTTCTGATCTCCCATGGTTGAGTGTTCTAAGGAGTGTATCTCCCTGGTATAGTTGTTCAGCTCATAAGCCTGTCTACAGTTTGGCTAAGATTTGAGCCATGGGAGTGAGTCTAATTCCAGGCCTGAAGGGTGACTAGGGGCCATAGTCTTGGGGGTTTCACCAGTCCCAATCAGATCAGTAAGCCTAATCTTTTTATAATCACTATTCATTTCCTTGATTTTTACATTTTAATCAAGACTAAAAAATGTCATTTCATCATTTGCTGAAATCATTACATGCTTGTTTTTACTTGATCCACTTAGGTAGTATTTAAATTAATATTTTTAATATTAAAACATCACTGCATTCTTTGAATAAACTCTACTTGATTGTGGCAGAATATTGCTATATTATACCATAATGAATCTATACTTTTATTTCTTCTTCCTTTTCATTTTTCTCCATCAGGCCTCTGCTAGTTTTATAAAAGCCTACATGATATACAATGTATTTATTTGTCTTATAAAATTATAGCAGTTCAAATAACCTAAAAGATATAAAGCTGGGATAAGAAAACCTACATAGTGAGCAGTAGGTGTTAAAAAATAAGATATTTGGTGCCGTATAAAGCCATTCACATGTTTGATTTTTATCAACATGCACTGGATGAGCTGTCAGAAGCCCTGGGTCCTGTCCTTACTCTGTTCCTCTGTTACTTTGGGCATGTCATATACCACCTTGAGCTTCCTTTTCATCAATAAAAATAGTACTGGAGTAGAGGTGATATCCAAAATCCTTCTCAACAGTCCAAGATTTTTTCTAAATTTCAGAGATGATTTTCTTAAAACCAAGATGATTTTCAGAAGCCAAGAGAGGTCACTTTAAAGCTAAGATCCTGGGAGTTCCCACAAGTTGGCGGACTAGGCAGAAGGACTGCACAGACCCTCTTCAACAAAGAAAAGGGAAACCAATTAACACAGACACAGAAGATAATCTTGGACCACTGAGCCTTGAAGGGAAGGATACAGAAGTAGACTAAACCCCAACTAGCAGAAGAAATTGCATGAAAATACCAAAAAAAAAAAGGAGACATACGGAGC
>NW_006921615.1:17805382-17815829 GCF_000298275.1 Orycteropus afer afer
CGCTCTGGGTAGCTGGCTGTGACCAAGCAATGACCATAACCTTGCCCCTTGTCAGCTCTACTGTACACCTGGGAATTCTTGATCAGGATTCTTATATGGAATCTTTGATCAAAATATTTAGTATGGTAGCCGGGCACCATCCAATCCTTCTGGTCTCATGGCAAAGAAGGCAGTTCTTCATGGAGGTGATTAGCCACACATTCTATAGCATCCTCCTATTCCTTATTCTCCTTCCTCTGTTGCTTTAGATGAATAAAGACCAATTGTTGTGCTTGCATGTCTGCTTGTAAGCTTTTACTACCCCAGCCACAACATAATGAACTAGGAGGTAGATAAGAAGCAGTAAACACATGATTAGGCCAATTAACTGAAATATCCCATAAAACCATGACCCTGAACCTCCAAACCAAGGAACTAAATCCCATAAGGATTTTGATCATACATAAGCAGCCTCAGTAACTACTTTTGTATTTATCTATTTATTTTTGTCTTTGTAAACTTATCAGTCACACAACTTTTGCCAATTCAACTTTTTACAGGTGTACAACTTATTGATTGATTGCCCAGTCTTCCTTCTGCAGACTGGCTGGTGGGTATGAACAGCCAGCCTTCTAGTTAGCAGTCAAATGCCTTAGGCATTATGCCACCAGAGCTCCTCCCACCACTGGTAACCACTAATAAACTTTGGTTTCTATACGTTTGCCTTTTCTTATCTTTTTATATAAATAAAGTGTGTTCTGGTTACCTAGTACTGCTCTGACATGAATATACCACCAATGGTATGGCTTAAACAAACAGGAGTTTATTCTCTAACAGTTTAGAGGCTTTAAGTCTGAGTTCAAAGTGCCAGGCTCTAGGGACTGGGTGAAAGCCCCTCAACCTTGGAGTTCAGCTCTGCTTCCTGCTCCCAGCCCACTGAAGCTACAGGCTTTTCCTCACTTCTCAGACAGCTGACTGCTGAGACTGACAAGCCCAAGGTTGACAAGTAAAAAGGCACAGTTCTGATGTTACCAAACCACACTACAGGCCATTAATTCAAGTCCATTGAAAGTCCCAAGGTTGGCAGAGCATGTCAGGCTGCTGAACAACAACACGGTTGCATGCAGGGTTCAAGTGTGCCACAAGCTAGAGACCAT
The DNA here is from genome assembly GCF_000298275.1 of Orycteropus afer afer. NCBI lineage: Eukaryota > Metazoa > Chordata > Mammalia > Tubulidentata > Orycteropodidae > Orycteropus > Orycteropus afer. The sequence continues at coordinate 17,806,519 of NW_006921615.1, forward strand.
TCTCAAAGCTGTTTCTTATATACGGGAAGCAGACCAAATAACCAAAGCAGCTACTCAACTGCTCCAATAGATTCCACCATGGAGCTAATTACCAATCTTACCATGGAAAATAATTACATTCAGCTGCCCAGCCACTCAATCAGGCCCAACCAAGTTAACACACAAACTTAATGACCACAAGGTGATATAATATTTGTCTTTTTATGAGGGACTCATTCAGTTCAGCATAATGTCTCCAAGCTCCATCCATAGCATGTGTAGAACATTTTTAAAGTGATCTTAATAGGCAGCCTCGGTGAGACTATAATTGAGTTTTATATTGCTCTCCCTTCATTTAAAAAAAGGTTCAGTGCATATTATCAACAGGCATTTTGCTAGGTTCTGGGAATACAAGCAGAGAAGAGTCACCATTCATGCCCTAAAATGCTCAGAGAAGAGTGAAGGAGAGGGCCAAGGAAACAGGGCTACAAAATAACGTGACCAAGGGCTGCAGTCAAAACATTGTCAGGCTTTTGCTTTGCCTGAGATTTGGGGAAAGTTTCAGAAAAGAGGTGCTGCCTGTGTTGAGCTTAAAAGCAAGGGTAGAAATTAGACAGAGAAATGAGGAGAGGTAAAAGTATTGTTAGCCAAGGAAACACCAAAAACCTATGTTGTTGTTGTTGTTATGTGCCGTCGAGTCGACCCGACTCATAGCAACTTCTCCTTGGGTTTCTGAGGTAGTATCACTATGGAAGTAGATTGCCCCATCTTCCTTCCAAGGAGTGGCTGGTGGGTTTGAACCGCCAGCCTTCTGGTTAGCAGTCAAATGCCTTAGGCACTATGCTACCAGAGCTCCCCCAAGAGCCTATAAAGCATGTTAAATTATTGGGAACCTGACGCTGAGCAATTCCTACTTAAGGAGCAGAAGTGGTGAGACCAAAGAGCAGAGAAGCCTTGAAGCCAGTACATTATTATCCTTTTTTGACTTCATAAATTGGGAACTAAAACCATACTCATATGAAAGATCAGTAGTGGACAGAGGTTCAAGTTCACTTCAAGGGACCTCAACTCATTGCATAGAGACAGCTCCACCATCTCCATAGAGGCATGTTAGGACAATGTGGTAAACCCACCTGTGATTCTCTCTCTGTCCTGACAACAGAAATGCCAGTCTCCTTGCTTAGCTGACTCACTTATTGTTGTTATTTGCCTCCTAGTCACCCTGGAACAAGATACTGACCAGTTTCCATGAGCGGTTATGGATTGGACCACTGTAATCCATAGGGTTTTCATTGAAATGGATCACCACACCTTTCTTCCTAATCTACCCGAGTCTGAAAACTCTGCTGTAACCTCTTTGGCATTGTAACAACACACAAGCCTCCACCGACAGACTGCAAGTGGGTGGGCATGAGGTTCATTGGCTGGGAATTGAACCCAGTCTCCTGCATGGAAGGTGAGAATTCTACCTCTGCTCTCACACCTGCCTATAAATTGTAGACAGGAGAAAAGGACACAGGGGTGTGATGCATAATTATAAATCCTATCCAGCTTCAACAAAAAGGCAGAACAAGAGCAAATGCTGGTTGGTTCATCTATAGCAACAACACAATCGGCATTGAAAAAAAGCACATACTATTTCTGAAAATTACATGTTGAATTTCCCTATAGGTTATAGACTGATGTATCTCCCCCAGTTAAGTAAGCCATTGACACCACCTCCAGGTGGTGGTCTTTAATCTGGTTTACTCAGCTAACCATAGTACTATAGAGATCATACTTTTCAGTCTTACAAAAGGAGCACTGGTAAAAATAGAATTTAATAACAGTATTGATGTCAAGCTAAAGAGGAGGCAATAGATATAACTTGGGTTCTTTCACTTTATCAGAGAAAGAAATGAAATCAGTCTGCATTAGCACAGGTTATCAGGCTGTGGGGCAAATACAGAGATGAATGAGGTATGTTCTCAAGGAGCTTAGATTCTGGGAGAGAAAATAAGACATTATACAAATAATCAAAATAATGGCACAGCACAATAAACTCTTGAAATGACCACCATTCCAGCCACCAACTGTTGCATACTATTTTGGCACCAACAGATTGGGGAAGTCTTCAGGAAGCATCTGCATTTGGGTACACTGCAGAAATCCATGTAGACTGCGTAAGTGGCTAAGGACGATTCTCAACTGAAATGCTCCTGGGCAGCTGCCTAAGATTGCAGTCCAGCCTCGCAGAAAGCCACTGACAATAAAGAAAGTACTAGACAATAGAACACGTGGACCATGGCCTCCCTAATTCTCCCACCTCCTGTTCCTGCACCAGATTCCACAGGCATCACCCAAATGCATTCCATAGGAGTTAACCTAGGAGCAGCACAGAGCTCACAGAGCCACTGTAGAGGAGAAGTGTGTTTGGCTTGGCTAAGCCTAGGCATCCTTGGGCTTGGTCAAAGCAATGTGCTCCCACCTTTTGTTTTTAACTTTTGCTCAAGAGATCAGACTGATTTGCAAGATAAATAGACTTCTAGCCAAGCAGTCTCCTTCTTCCCTTGTTTTTGTTCTGGTAAATTCCTTAACTAAATAGAACATAGCAACTTATGATACCAGCCCCTTATTAAGAGACACTTGGGTTTGCAAATCCAGTTTATTTGTTTATTCATCCACATCTTTTCTTTTTCTTCTGAGTGATCATTTTTCATATAAACAACACTCTTTGTGCATAATGTGTAAGACATTTGGCTGCTAACCACAAGGTCAGTGGTTCAAACCCACCAGTTGCTCCATGGGAGGAAGATGAGGCAATCTACTTCTATAAAGATTTACAGCCTTGGAAACCCAATGGGGGGAATCGCTATGAGTCAGAATTGACTCAATGGCAATGTTTTTTTTTTTTTTTTGATTCCTTAAAAATAAGGGGCTCTGATTGTGGTGTGGTTAAAGCAATGGGCTGCTAAGCAAAAGGTTGGTGGTTTGAAACCACCAGGTGCTCCACAGGAGAAAGATGAGGCTATCTGCTTCCATAAAGATTTACAGCCTTGAAAATCCTATGGGGGTCACTGTGGGTCAGAACCAACTCAGTGACAATGGGATTCCTTAAAAGTAAGATGGACCAAGTCTTCTCTCCCTGATGATGAAAATGAAGACATTAATAATAATAGACACCATGTACTGGATGTTTGAGGGCCTTGGTGATTCAGTGGTGGAATTCTCACCTTCCCTGCAGGGATCTGGATTTGATTCCTAGACAGTGCACTTCATGTGCACCATCACCCATCTATCAAAGGAGGTTTGTGTATTGCTATGATACAGGACAGGTTTCGACAGAGCATCCAGACTAAAACAGATTAGGAATGAAGGCCTGGTGATTCACTACTACCCAAAATTAGGCAATTTAGAAAGAAAAATAGGATGTAGGTGGATATTCATTGCTGTAGTAATATATATATATATATATATACACACACACACACACACACACACACATACTAATTAAAGAGAAAAAGTAGATTACTAAAGAGTATGTACAGAATTCACCAAATAAATTATATAAATACATACAACATATATTCAAATGCAAGAGAATTGCAAATCTAAGTGAATTTTTGCAATGCCTTAACAGATCTGTCCTGGAAGAATTACAGCCGGAATGTTCCTTAGAAGTGAGAATAGCAAGACTTCATCTTATCTACTTTGGTCATGTTATCAGAAGGGACCAGTCCCTGGAGAAGGATGTCATGCTTGGTAAAGTAGACGGTCAGCAAATAAGGGGAAGACTCTCAATAAGATGTGTTGACACAGTGACTGCAGCAATGGGCTCAAGCAAAGTACTGTGAGGATGGCATAGGACCAGGCAGTGTTTCTTGCTGTTTTAACATAGGGTCACTATGAGTCAGAGCTGACTAGATGGCACCTAACAACAACAACAGTAAAAAATGTTTCCAATGAGACAATAAAAACAATTGTTGGGATTGTCCTGATTATAGAAACAGGGAAAGAAAATATTCATTTTTAAAATTTCATTTATTTTGTTAGATGCAATTACATACATAAATGATGTACAATCTGAGCTAATGTGTAGGTATTACTCTTTTCCACATTCAGATTTCCAAAAAAATATTTCTATGCAACTTCTCAGGCATCTCCAACATCAGTGTTTTTCTCATCCCCAAAGCAATTTTAGATTCTTGTAGGCCAATTTTTTTCAGAGTTTCTCGACTTCTCTTCCATATAAGTGCTACAAAAGACAGGTTTTTTAATCTGGAAGCTCATGACCATCCCCAGAAACACATTTATGTAGCATTAGGACATTTTCTTTTTCATGCTGCAAGTGTTCCATCTGATCAACATGGGATTCTTCTCTTAAGTAATTGCTAAGACAGTTATTTTTAACACTAACCACACACATTTCTCCTAACTAATCAGCAATTTTCTCTCCCCTTTCCTCCCACCCCTGGTAACCAACAAAGTAAATTTCCTTCACTGTAGAAACCTTTGACTTTTTATAATAAAGGATTCATACATATTTGTCTTTCTGTTGATTGACTGACTTCACTCAGCATAATGTCCTCCAAGTTCATGCACCTTATGAGCTGATTTGTGGATTCATTATTCTTTATTGTTGCATAGTATTGCATCATGTATATGTACCATAGTTTGGTTATCCATTCTTCTGTTGATGGGTACTTAGGTTGTTTCTGTTTCTTTGCTATGGTGAATAGTGCTGTGATGAACCCAGGTGTGCATATGTCTACTTGTGTTCCAGATCTTACCTCTTTAGGATATATTCCTAGTAGTGGGATTGCTGGATCAAATAATAGTTCTATTTCCAACTTTTTAAAGAAGAACCATACCGTTTTCCACAGTGGTTATACCATTTTACAGTTCCACCAGCAGTGTATGAGAGTTTCAATCTCTCCACACTCTCGCCAGCAGTTTTCTGTTTTGTTGAACTTTACTATTATTGCTCAGGTGAAATGATATCTCATTGTTTTGATTTGCATTTCTCTAACATCTAATGGTTGTGAGCATTTGTTCATGTCTTATGCCTAATTTTGAATTGGATTGTTTGTTTTTTTGATGTTGAAACATTGAACTTTTCTAAAAAATTGCAGAGATTAGCCCCTTGTCCAGTATGTCATTGCCAAAAATATTTCCTAGTCTGTAAATTCTTTCACTCTTCTGGTGAAATGTTTTGATGTATATAAATATTTAATTTTTAGGAAGTCCTAGTCATCTAGTTTGTCATGTGCTGTTTGTACATGTTATGTTTGATAGCATATTTATGCCATGTATTAGGCCCCTAATTTGCCCCTATTTTTTCTTTGATGATCTTTATAATTTTATATTTTGCATTTAGGTCTTTGAACCATCTTGAGTTAGTTATTGCCTACAGTGACACATATGAGTCCTGTTTCATTTTCCACAAATTGATATCCAACTTTGCCAGCATTTGTTAAAGAAACTATCTCTTCCCTATTTAATAGGTTTTGATCCTTTGTCAAAGATAAATTGTCCATAAGTAGATGGATTTACTTCTGGGTTCTCAATTCTGTTTCATTGTATCAATATCAGGCTGTTTTGATTACTGTGGCTGTGTAATGGGTTTTGAGATTGGGGTGCATGAAGCTTCCTACTATGCTCTTCTTCTTCAGAAATGTTTTGTAGTGTTTTGCTTATCCAGGATCCATTACCTTTCCATATAAAGTCAGTCATTAGATTTCCATCTCTTTAAAGAATGATGGGATCTGTATCAGGGTTGAGTTATATCAGTAGATGCTTTGGGTAGTATTGATATTTTCACAATGTTAACTCTTCCTATCCATGAGCATGGTATATTCTTCTATTTGTGTAGGTCTCTTAAGGAGCTCTGGTGGTGTAGTGCCTCTAGCATTTGACTGCTAACCAGAAGGTTGGCAGTTCAAACCTACCAATACCAACTACTCCATGGAAGGAAGACTGGGCAATCTACTTCTGTAAATATTTACCACCTCAGAAACCCAAAAGGGGGTCACTGTGAGTCAGAATCAACTCAATAGCTGTGAGTTTTTTTGGGTTTTCTTTTGTTTTGGTTTTTGTTTCTTGTAGTAGCATTTTGTAATTTTCTTTGTATAGGTCTTTTGTTTCTCTGATTAGATTTATTCCTGAGAACTTCATCTTCATTCAAGGTGGTGATTGTAAATGGTATGGTTTTCTCAACTTCCTTTTCAGAGTTCTCTTTATTAGTGTAGAGAAATCTGACTAATTTATGTATGTTGATCTTGTACCCTGCCACTTTGCTGAATTCTGCTATTAGTTCCAGTAGTTTCTTTGTTCACCTGCAAATAGAGATAGTTTTACTTCTTTGAATGCCTTTTGTTTCCCTTTCTTGTTTTATCACTCTGGCTAGGACAGTCCAATACAATATTGAATAGGAGTGGTGATAAAGAGCATCCTTATCTTGTTCCTGTTCACAAGGGAATTTCTTCAGTCTCACTCCATTGAGAACAATGTTGGTCATTGGTTTTATATATGTGTACCTTAATTATATTGAGGAATTTCCCTAGAGAGTTCTGGTAGTGTAGTGCCTAAGGCATTTGACTGCTAACCAGAAGGCTGGCAGTTCAAACCCACCAGCCACTCCTCAGAAAGAAGACTGGGCAATCTATTTCCATAGTGATACCACCTCAGAGACCCAAGGAGGGGTCACTAGGAGTTGGTTCTGACCTGACAGCAGTGAGTTTGGTTTTGGTTTATTCAAATTTTGCTAAGCATTTTTATAAAGAATGGGTGTTGGATTTTGTCAAATGCTTTTACTGCATCAATTGATGTGATCATGTGGGGTTTTTTTTTCCTGCATTTTACTTATGTGGTAGATTACATTGATTGTGTTTCTAATGTTGAACCATCCTTGCATACCTGGTATGAATCTCACCTGGTCATGACATATTTTTCTGACATGTTGTTGGGTTCTATTGGCTAATATTTTGTTGAGAATTTCTGCATCAGTCTTCATGAGGAATATTTTCTTTTTTAGTGATCTCTTTGCCTGGTTTGCTTCCTTCATAGAATAAGTTCTGGAGTCTTCCATCCTTTCCTGTTGTTATGTGCTGTGGAGTCAGACCTGACTCATTGTGACCCCTCCTTGGGTTTCCAAGGCAGTATCACTACGGAAGTAGATTGCCCAACCTTCCTTCCGAAGAGTGGCTGGTGGGTTTGAACCACCAGCCTTCCAGTTAGCAGTCATATGCCTTAGGCATTATGCTACCAGAGCTCCTATTTTGTGGAATAGTTTGAATAGAATTGAGACGGCTCCTCTCTGAATCTTTGGTAGAATTTCCCAGTGAAGCTGTTGGGCCAAGACATTTTTTTGCTAAAAGGTTTTTTTTTGTTTTTTTTTTTAATAACTTGTTCAATCTCTACTTTTGTGATGGACCTGTTTGAATTTTCTTTCTCAGTGTGGGTAGATAGTGTGTTTCTAGAAATTTGTCCATTTCTTCTAGGATTTCAAAATTCTTGTAGTACAGTTTTTCATAGTATTCTGCTATTCTCCTTTTTATTTCAGTAGGTTTTGTTGTGATAATGCATCTTTCATTTTTCATTTATGTTGTTTGCATCTTTCCCTTCTTTTCCTTTGTTAAATTTGGCAATGGTTTGTCAATTTTATTAATCCTTTTAAAGAACCAACTTCTACTCTTGCTGATTTTTTCTATTGTTTTTCTGTTTCATTTATTTCTGCTCTAATCTTTATTATTTTCTTTTTTCTGGTGACTATTGGGGTTATTTTGCTGTGGTTTTCAAATTGTTGGAGATGTTGGGTTAAGGTGTTGATTATGGTTCTTTCTTCTTTTTTGATGTGTTCATTTACTGCTATAAATTGTCCTCTGAGCACTGCTTTTTCTATGTCCCAAAGATTTTGGTATGATGTGTTTCCATTCTCATTTGATTCAAGTAATTTTTTAATTTCATTTTTTATTTTTTCTATTATTCCGTAGTTTTTAAGCAGTGTGTTATTCAGTTTCCATGTATTTGATTTTGTTCCTTGTTCTTCCTGTTGTTGATTTCTAATTTTATAGCCTTGAGATCTGAGAGAATGCTTTGCAGTATTTTTGATGTTTTTTAAATTTGTTAAGGCTTGCTTTGTGGCCTAACATATGGTCTATTCTGGAGAATGTTCCATGTGCACTGGAAAAGAATGTATATTATGCCATTGTTGGGTATAATGTTCTATACATGCCTATGAGTTCTAGTTGGCTGATTGTGTTATTTCAATCTTCTGTATCTTTGTTGAGTTTTTTCTAGTTTTTCTGTCCTTCATAGAAAGTGTATTAAAGTCTCCTACCATTACTGTGTAATTGTCTATTTCTCTTTTCAATTCTATGAAAGATTGATTTAAGTATGTTGGGGCTCTTTCATTGGGTGTGTAGATATTATGGTTATGTCTTTTGTTCAATTGACATTTTAATCATTATATAATACCCTTCCTTGTCTCTTTTGCTGGTTTTTGCCTTAAAGTCTATTTTATTAGAAATTAATATTGCCACTCATGCTTTCTTTAGTTGCCATTTGTTTGATATTTATTTTCCATCCATTGATTTTTTAGCTTATTTTTATCTTTGTGTTTAAGATGTATCTCTTGTAGACAGTATATTGGTGGGTCATGTTTTCTTACCCATTCTGCTACTCTGTCTCTTAGCTGATGCATTTAATCCATTTACAATCTGTGTAATTATCAATAATGCATGAATTTACTCTATCATTTTTTAAATTTTTATTGTGACTTGGGTGAGAGTTTACAGAGCAAATTCATTTTCCATACAGTAGTTCATAGACATTTTGTTTCATGATATTGACTGCAATTCCCCACAATGTAACATCGCTCTTCCCACTTCCTCCCTGTTACCTCTTCCCTATATCCTTCTTTCCTGTGCATTCTGGCTTCCTGAGCTACCCCCCTGTGCAAATACTGCCCTTCTGTTCTCCCATAATTTATCATTCTAAGTAGTGTATCTACTGATGTAAGTGTGCACCCTATGTTGCTGTAGTTATGTACCGTCAAGTCATCTCCGACTCATAGCAACTTTATGTACAACAGAACAAAACATTGCCCAGTTGCTAAAAGGGCAAGGAGGCCACATCTCCTGACCTCCTCTAACCCCACAAGAGGAAGACAGAGTCAGTATCGGTAACCCAAGGCCTATTCCTGCAAGGCCAGACATGCTGCCTCCCTCCAGCCCTTTCACCAACTCTTCCTCCCAAAGCACCCAATGCCTCTTTCCTGGGTTTGATAATTCACTGCAGTGGCCACACAGAACTCACAAATTACTGGATTTATTAGGGAAGTATCAGGCTACAAT
>NW_006921615.1:17815929-17819632 GCF_000298275.1 Orycteropus afer afer
TTATTAGGGAAGTATCAGGCTACAATTCAAGTTCGGTAACCCAAGGCCTATTCCTGCAAGGCCAGACATGCTGCCTCCCTCCAGCCCTTTCACCAACTCTTCCTCCCAAAGTACCCAATGCCTCTTTCCTGGGTTTGATAATTCACTGCAGTGGCCACACAGAACTCACAAATTACTGGATTTATTAGGGAAGTATCAGGCTACAATTCAAGTTCAGGAAAAACGCTCAGTCTCTCTCCCAGCCCACCATCTCTCAGCCAAAAGTCTCTCACAGTTTCTCTCCCAGCAGTGCGTGTCCCTTGGTGTCTCACTCAGCAATGCATGTCTCTTGCATCTCTTTCCCAGCAGCATGTGTCTCTCAGGAGCGCATGTCTCTTTCAGCAGCATGTCTTCCTCAACCAGCAGTCAGAGAGAGAGTTCTGCTTCTAGGAGGCCTCCTTTTGAGCCTGGCACAGTGGCTAAACTAGCCAATTATATCAGAATTCTAAGCACCTGAGAGAGAGTGAACCTCCCAGAACATTGCTTTGTGCCTCTCCCAATAGAAATACCCCAGGTGGATAACTTTTACAATCAGGAGCTTCTCAGTTGCTCACAGCAAATTCCACCATGGAGTTTACAAAGACTTATGGCTAGAAAAGTTATACCAGGTAATTTACTACACCGTACCAGTGCTGTGCCAGCCTCACAATCCCTACTATACCTGAGCCCATCACTGCAGCCACCATGTCAATCTATCTTGTTAAGGACTTTCCCCTCCTTCGTTAACCCTCCACTTTACCAAGCATGACATCCTTCTCCAGAGAATGGTCCCTTCTGACAACATGACCAAAGTAGGTGAGACGAAGTCTGGCCATCCTCGTTTCCAAGGAGCATTCTGGCTGTACGTCTTCCAGGACAGATTTGTTAGTTCTTTTAGCAGCCTACATACTTTCAGCCTTCTTTGCCAACACCACAACTCAAAAGTATCAGCTATTCTTCAGTCTTCCTTATTCATTGTCCAGTGCTCAAGTGCACACGAGGCGTTTGAAAATACCATGGCTTGGGTTAGGCGCATCTTAGTCTTCAAGGAGACATCTTTGCACTTCAGCAATTGAAAGAGGTCTTTTGCAACAGATTTTCCCAATGCAATATGTCATCTGATGTCTTGACTGCTGCTTCCATTGATGTTGATTGTAGAACCAAGTAACATGAAGTCTTTGACAACTGCAATCTTTTCTCCATCTTTCATGATGCTGCTTATTGGTCCAGTTGTGAGGATTTATGTTTTCTTTATACTGAGGTGTAATCCATACTGCGGACTGTACTCTTTAATCTTTACAAGTAAGTGCTCCAAGTCATCCTCACTTTCAGCAAGCAAAGTTGTGTCATCTGTGTATCTCAGGTTGTTAATGAGCCTTCCTCCAATCCTTTCAATCCATGAAAGAAGAAGCCATGTTCTTCTTCATATAGTTCAGCTTCTCAGATTATTTGCTCAGATAATTGAATAAATATGGTAAAAGGATATAACTCTGATGTACTCCCTTCCCGATTTTAAACCAAGTAGCATCCCCTTGTTCTGTTCGAACAGCCTCCTAGTCTATGTACAGGTTCCTCATGAATACAGTTAAGTGTTCTGGAATTCCCATTCTTCTCAACATTATACACAATTTGTTATGATTCACACTATTGAGTTTTTTTCCACATTGTTCTCCCTCTCTATTCAGGATCTCCTGCACTGATCCCTTTCCAAGTGGTTGACAGTTGTAGCCAGGCACTATCTAGTTCTGGTGTCATGGTCATATAGGTTGAGGTTCACATGGTTCACTAGTTCCTTGGACTGGTTGTTTTCATGTATCTTTGGTTTTCTTCATTCTTCTTTGCTCTGGATGAGAAGGGACCCTTTGTTGCATCTAGATGCCCACTTGCAAGCTTTTAAGACCCCACTTGCTACTCACCAAAGTAGGATGTAGAACAGTTTTTTTGTGCAGTATTTATATCAATTGTTGTTGTTGTTGTTATGTGCCATCGAGTCAAGCCCGACTCATAGCGATCCCTCCTTGGGTTTCTGAGGCAGTATCACCATGGAAGTAGGATTGCCCAAACTTCCTTCCGAGGAGTGGCTGGTGGGTTTGAACCGCCAGCCGTCTGGCTAGCAGGCAAGTGTCTTAGCCACTGTGCTACCACAGCTCCCATTTATATCAATTACTGCTGTCATTTTGCTGTAGTTTGTGTGCATATGTGTGTGGTGTTGATTTATTTGTTCAGTGTATTTTTCTGTTCTGAGATCATTTTGTTTACAGATTTTCTTATAATTTCCTTCATTGCTACTGTTTTAGTGTTTGCTGAGACTTTATGATTTTCTTCCTTTTTTTTTGCTGAGGAAATGTATTAATTTTCTGTAAGATTGCCATGTAATTTATTATTATGTTTCCAAGTTTAAAATAGCCATTCTATCTTGATATCCTTTTGACTTCTCCATTTGGAAGTTCTTTAGCTACATCATTTAATCCCTCTTTTTACTTTGTATTTATCATCAGTCACAAATAAATATCTCTAGTTCTCTATTTTCAGTCCTTTATTTTTGATACTTATATATCTCGATTGATTTCTAGTTGATGTTATATCTCTTAATCTTCATTTGTTTTCTGTCATTGTTGATTCTCTACCCAAAGGACTCCTTTTAGCATTTCATGTAAGGTTGATCTGATTTTTACAAACTCCCTTAACTTCTGTTTATTTGAGAATGTCTTAATTTTGCCATTATATTTGAGGGACAATTTTGCTGGATATATAATTTTTGGTTGACAATGTTTTCTTTCATCCTACTGTCTTCTTGCCTGCATGGTTTCCACCAAGAAATCATCACTTAGTCTTATTGGTCCTCATTTGTAGGTAACTTTTCATTTTTTCTGAGCTGTTTTCAGTATTCTTTTTGTCTTTGGTTTTGGAATTTGATTATGTATTATATGTCTTGGTGATTTTCTTTTGGAGTTTATCCTTTTTAGGAATTTGTTGAGCTTACTGAATGCATATCTTCTCATTTTTCATGGTATTAGGGAAGTTTTATTCCAGCAAATCTTCAACAATTTTCTTCTTCTTCTTTTTTTTTTTTTTTTAATGTCTTCCTGTTCTGGAAGTCCTATCACACACAAGTTATTCCTGTTAATAATGTTCCAAGTAATTTTTAGACTTTCTACCCCCCACGACTGTTCCTTTAACCAATTAGTATTAAGAGGTTTATCTTCAATCTCACTAATTCTGTCTTCCATTGATTTAATTCTACTTCCTGTCCTTCCAGTGCATTATCTATTTCTGAAATTTTAGTATTAATCTTCTGGATTTCTATTTGCTGATTTTTTATGGCTTCTAATTTTCCATCTATTTTTTCAATTTGTTTCTGTATTTAAAAAAAATCTTCTAGAATTTTGTCTAAGTTTTCCTTGATTTTGTCTGTGGTTTCCTTGAACTTTCTCACAATCCACTGAAGGTACCTAATTATAATTCTTTTGAATTACCTATCGCATAATTTCAATAGCATTTCTTCTTTTGGAATATTTTCTGATCCTATATATTGGTCAGGGAGCTCTGGTAGCATAGTGGCTAAGACACTTGCCTGCTAACCAGACGGCTGGTGGTTCAAACCCACCAGCCACTCCTCGGAAGGAAGGTTGGGCAATCCTACTTCCGTAGTGATACTGCCTCGGAAACCCAAGGAGGGGTCGCT
>NW_006921615.1:17821935-17837304 GCF_000298275.1 Orycteropus afer afer
ATTGACCATATTGGAATGCATCAGGTATACACAATGGCCTGTAGCCAAATGTTATAGAAACTAAAACTGAGTTTGCTACATATTTATGGCTTGTAATTTTAATTCTTAATATCTTTAAAAAAAAAAAAGAAGTAACAAAGAAAAAGAAAAAAATCAAAGGGAGAAGAAGGGAGGCCTAAGAAGAAAGAAAGAGAGATCAAGAAGATTTTATTTAATGTGATGCAATACTGGCACATGCACTAGATGTGAGGCATAGCTGCCGTGGAAATGTGGCACTCACTCTGTGGGAGTGTACACTGGTAAATATGGAGGGTCTAAATGCAGAAGTGATGAGGGGCCAGCGCACCTGCTCAACTGGATCAAAAATAAAGAAAAAAGAGGGGGAAAAGGAAGAAAAGAAAAGAGAGTAAAAATAAAACAAAGAGGAAGGGAGAAGAATTGAGAGGAAGGGAAAAGAGAAAAAAAAAAAAAAACTAGCACAAGTGTTAACTAGCCAACACAGCTGCAGTGGAAACACAGAGCTCACTCCAAGAAGAACACACACCACCATCCATGGATGGATGAGAGTGGGCACTGATGACCACAGTAGGGGTGAGCACCCACTCCATGAGATCAAAAAATAAAGGTGGGGAAGAGGAAGGAAGAAAGAAAAGGAAGAAGAGAAAAACAAGAGAGAGGAGGGAAGAACCAAGAAGAAGTAGCACAGTTCTGGTGAAAGTGTTAGCTACCAAACATGGTGGTATGGAAATGCAGCACTTGCTCCAGGGAAGTCTGCACCTCTAACTGGGAAGGGGCAGGGGTGGGAGTGGCTAACCACAGGGTGGTGGGAGAAGGGGTGCCCACTCTCTGGGATTCAAAAACAGGAAAAGGGCAAGGAAAGAGGAAGAACAAAAAGGAAAGAAAAAAGAAAGAAAGAAAGGCAGGGAAGAAGAAAGAAGAACCAAGAAGAAAGATGAACAAAAAGAAAAGAGGAAGCAGCACAGCACAGGCAGTGAGGGACAGTGTGACTAGCCACCAGGTAGGAGAGGGCATGCCTCTGGTCACTGGGTGGTTGTGCAAGGTAAGGGTGGGGGAGATCACACCTCTCTGGTCACCCAATCACCAATTTAGGTATTGGTGTGATCCTGGGCAAATGAAGCTGGTTATCTGGCTCCTGTTCTGATTGGAACACCATTTGCAATAGCCCAAAATGGCTGCATTGTGTCAGTTGGCAGTTTACTAGTCCTTGTTCACTGTTTTTGTTCAATCTGTTCCTCTCATCAGTATTTGGTTTACTTCTTTATACCTTCCTTTGAAGCTCTGGGTTCCAGGATTGTCATTAGTATCCATTTCACTTGGTTTCTCGAGTCTTTGTTGTAGAGGTTCTGGATAGTCCCCAATCTTGGATCCTCCCCTCATGCACACTCTTGAAAAGTGAACAAAACAATGCCCCTAGCAAGTTGTCAACAGAAATAAGATAAAGTGGTTGTTAGGAATACCTGTGACCAAGGTTTATACAAAATTTGGGGCTCACTAAACCTGCATGTAATGAAGATAGAAATGCCCACAGACACAGAAGAGGCCCTTCTGTGAGACAGGGAAAAGTAAAGACCTCTTTACTCAAAAGTATTCTCCAACCCATTTGCTGCCCTCCCTGGGTAGTATAAATGCTTAACATGCTTAGCTGCTAGCCTAAAGGTTGGAAGTTTGAGCCCACCCAGAAGTAACTTGAAAGAAAGGTCCAGCAATCTATTTCCAAAAACTAAGCAATTGAAAACCCCATGGAGCACAATTCTGTTCTGACACACTGTGTGCTGCATTACTCAGATCACCTTGACAGCAACTGGAATACCCACTTGACACACCCTCCAAAGCATACTATCAAAGAATAATTCAACCATTATAATAAGCCTCCAGCTCAAATTCAGTCCTGAGATGAGTCCTCAGGAGACTCACATACGCTCAGAGACAGGTCTGCGGACTCCATCCTCCACTCTGCCTCTCATGGCAGGCTTCTTGCCACAGCCCCTTCAACTGGAAATGTTCTGCTTCCTTCCAATAGTGCTTGCCTCTGAGCACATGACCCCCATACTGTGTATATCCACAAAGTATCTACAGAGAGCAAGGACATCTTTCTGAACCCCTCCCCCTGATCCTGAGTTGCACTTTGTCACCTGGGCCCAGAAGCAGCCCTGCCCCTGTCTTTGGGTCACACAAAGTGCCTAGTAAATGCAGTCTCTATCTTTTACTTTTCTCCCTGGAGTTCAGATATCATCCCTGAGACCAGAGCTCCGTGGGCCAGCACTTGGCCAAATTTTGAACACCAGTTTATCCTCAGCTGGAGCACAAAGGGAAGCTGTCAGGCACCAACAATTCCCAGTTATGCCTATGCATGCCTGGTTGGCAGTAGAAGACCCAACTTCCACATCAAGTTTGTGTTGCTGTTTCTTCTACAGTTTTGCCATGGAACAGGTGCAGATCAAGTTTTAATTATCCCTTTGCCACCCACCCCCACCTACTGCAATTGAGTCAATTCTGACTCATAGCAACCCTATAGGACAGAGTAGAACTGCCCCACAGGGTTTCCAAGGCTGTAAACCTTTCCAGAAGTAGAATATCTCATCTTTCTCCTACAGAGAGGCTAGTGGGTTTGAACCATCAATCTTTTGGTTAGCAGCCAAACGCCTTAACCACTGCACCACCAGAGCTCCTTCCTTTTGCCACAGGTTTCTATAAAACAGGTCTGGGAGTCCCTGTTCTGAACTGAAAAACTACCAAGGAGATTCCTACTTGTGGAGATTAGTCTATAGTGAGAATAAATCTCAGTTCACAAACTTCAGTGTACTTTTTTAAATGCCTATGTTTTTCCCTATTAACTGCTCTTACAAGCTTATATTTTGCTAGAGTGGAGAGAGTTAACCTCAGGAAATTGGAGGTTCCCTTTTCTCCAGACTGATGTCTATGCTCTGGAGAGAGGTAGTAAGGCAACTCCAAAACACAGGAAGTGAGGCAGAAGGGCAATGTCCCATTTGATCTTAATTTTCATCTTCATACTCATATTCACCAAATGTCCACTGTCCCTGATCTCCCTCAATCATTGACTCAACAGGCCAATCATCCAGTGGCTCCCTCAGGCCCAACATCTTCCTTCCCTGCTTCCACACCATCCATCAGTACAGGTTCAGGAGTCATTAGAACCTCTGAGAGGCTGGCTGTGGCCCCTAGGCCTGGATATAATGCTCAGCCATTCTGTCCCTGGGGTAGTGCAGGCCTTTAGGATTCTAACCAGTAGGTAAGTGTCTTGGTTATCTAGTGCTGCTCTAACAGAAATTCCACAAGTAGATGATTCAGCCAAAAAATCAAACCAAACTCACTGCCATCAAGTCACATCCGACTCATAGCAAACCCTCCTTGGGTTTCCGAGGTGGTATCTCTATGGAAGTAGATTGTCCAGTTTGAACAGGTTTGAACCACCAGTCTTCTAGTTAGCAGTCAAATGCCTTAGGCACTATACCAGCAGAACTCCCTGAACTCCCTGATAGTTCAACAAACAGAAATATATTCTCTCATAGTTTAGGAAGCTAGAAATACAAATTCAAGGCTTCTAGGGGCTCTCTCTCTGTGTCAGCTCTGGGCGAAGGTCCTTGTCTGCTTTCAACATCTATGGACCCACTTGGAGATCTCCATGTATCTTGGCATCAATCTTCCCCCGGGCTTAGGAGGTTCTCAGCACAGGGACTTTGGGTCCAAAGGATGCACTCACTTCCAGCTCTTCTTTATTCATGATACTGAGGTCCTTCTCCTCTCTGCTTGCTTCTCTCTCTTTTCATCTCTTATATGATAAAACATGATTCGAGCCATACCCCAGGAACACTTCTCTTAGAGCAGAGCTGTGACCTGAGTAAGGATGGTAGCTTAAGTAAAGGTAATGTACCCCTCCCTAATCCTGCCTCATTAACATAACAAACATAACCTAATCCTCTTTAACGTAACTTAATCTCACATAAATTTAACACTTCAGGGCAGCTCTACTTTGTCCTATAAGGTTACTATGAATCAGAATCAACTCTATGGCAGTCCTGCCTCATTAACCACAGGCAGAGGATAATTGCAGCAAAGTGGAGGATGATTACATCAGATCACAGAATGGAGGACTATCATACACTATAGGGAATCATGGCCTGGCCAAATTGACATATAATTTGGGGGGACAGAATTCAATTCATGACAGTAGGCATATCACTCTTCTCTCTGGTGCTCCCTACTATCCTTCTCTCCTGTTTTTCCTCCATCTCTCTTCCTTTCTTCAACCCATGGAATATAATTCATCCATAGGGATGGGTATGAACACTCTATTTTCTTCCAGGACATCTAAGCCTCTTTGTCATTCTCATAAGGACATAGGCTTTTGGAAAACCAAAGCTAAGGAAACCAAAATAAAAAACCAACCCTATTGCCCTTGAGTGGATTCCAACTCATAGTGACCCTACAGGACAGAGGAGAACTCTCCCATAGAGTTTCCAAGGCTGTTATCCTTACTGAATCATATCGCTACATCTTTCTCTCATGGAGCAGCTGGTAGGTTTGAATTGCCAATCAAGTGCTTAATCACTGTGTCACCAGGGCTCTTTCTGCTTTTAATTGTGTTACAACCTCTTTTGTTCCTCACCCACCCATCCCCATTTCCATTCTGTCAATAGACACAGGATCACCGTTTAAATATAAAATATAGCACAGGAGTAAAATATGGAGCATGACAGGGGAGTAAATCCGAATAGAAACTCTAGATAAAGCCTACATGTAGAAGGTCTATGTTTCACAGACAAAAACTCAGATATTAATAAAAATGGAACTTTCTGTCCTGTTTTACAACTGAAGGAGCTCTGGTGGCACAGTGGTTAAAGAGTGCAAATGGTAAACATGCTTGTTTGTCCACTTTCAGGCAAGTCAATAAACATTAATTGCATTCCATGCAATCTTGTAACCATGCAAGATTTTAGGGACATATTATGAGCCAGAGGCAATCTTGCCATCAAGGTGAGGTGCTATCTGTCCAGAGAAGACAGATGGTATACAAATTAAAATTAAATAATGTGGTAAGTTTAAACTATATATATATATATATATATATATATATATATATATAATATAAAATATTATAAAGAGCTGTGTCACCACAGAAGAAGAAATAATTCATTCTATCTGGTAAAAATAAGGAAGACATCATGAAGGAAGTAATTCTAGACTTGGTCTCAAGAAATGAAAATAGTAAGCATTTTAGGCAGAAGAGGCAGCTGAGTAAACATATTAAGACGTGAAGGTAACTAGCTAGGTGTGGCTAGTGTGTGATGTGGACAATATAGAAGAAAAATTCTGGAATCCTTTGTTTCCCAAATCTATTTATTGGCATTCTACCCAACTGCAAAGCCCAGATTCCTCTCAGATGCATTCCTTAAACTTTCCTACACACACTGTATCTTGCCAGGATCAGGCACAATGTCTAATTAAACTTTAACAACCCATCAGAGCCTAGCACAATTCCTGCTCCATAAAAGGGCCTCAGCAAGTATGTGGTGAGTTGACACTAGCTTCACTGATGTATTGGCAACTATCACTGAACTTTGTCAAACAGCTGGAAATTTTACTCACCCCTTCCTGACCCCAAAGCTAGTTAATGGTAAGTTTCTAATCACTGCCTCCTGCAGTCCGGCAGGAGGTTCTGTATGACTCAGGGCTTTACTGACATTCCAGGAGGTCACTAGGGAGATATGGCCTCTGTACGTGACCTCAAGCACACAGGCTGAGAGCAAGCAGGCAAGAAAGACAAAGATCTAGGTGCTCCTTTGATAGCCAAGATTCTGAAAAAATGAGTCAAGACAACTTGTTGTTTATCCAAATGGATTGATTGTATTATTAAAACGGGAAAAAGAAAATCTGTTGAGCCCATTCTTATAAGAGCAGATGCTATTTTCCAAGGCTGATAGAAACCCCTGAATGGCTGAAAAGAATATTTCTTTCCTTCCAAAATTTTTTAAGTGTGTATATGCATGCTAGATACTTGGCCATTAATGTTCATAAGGTAATATTATAAGGTTCATAAGGTAATATTAAGGAAGAATTACCATTGAAAAATAAAAACACTGAAGATATTTCATATATTCATATATACCTGAATGAAAATGTATATATGCATAAATATAGACTATATAATAGTATACCTTGATTTAAGGTTAAAATCACTTAAGAGCAAAAGTAATGTAAATTAGGTACTGTGTTGTTATTATGACTTTGTGTAGACTTATGCTCTATTGATAACAAAAATAACTGAAATTTATAAAGCAGGTACTATGTGACAGATACTGACTGCACTGAGGTTTTATTAATTTCTTCACTTAATTCTCACAACAGTCTTGCAACAACAGTACTGTTATTATTCCCATTTTACAGATGAGGAACCGAGGCCTGCCCCACATTACCCAGTGAGGAAGTAGTTAAATCAGGCCTTGAGTTGTAGTCTGCCTGAGTCTAAAACGAAAAATTATAACCTCTGCACCATGTCATCTCCTTGAAAGCCTCCTATATATTTGTTCATTCACTGAACAACCATTCACTGAGCATCTATGTATAAACACTACTCTGAGTATAAAACCCAAACCATATTGAGTATTGAAGGATAAAAATGTGTATAAAACAGTCTGCCTGCAGCAAACTTTTGGTCAAATTGTATCATTCTTTTTTTTTTTAGCTTTAAAATTACTATGCAGTTACCAGTTTTGCTTTTAATAGCCTAAAACTGGAAACAACCCAAATGTCCTTCAGTGGACAAACACTTACTTAAACAAATTGTGTTGCACTCATATCATGGAACACTATAACCATAACCCATTCCCTTCAAGTCAATTCTGAGTCACACTATTCCTCAGTAATAAGGAATAAACTATCAATACGTAGAACAACTTGGATGAACCTCAAGGGAATTATGGAAAAACCAGTCTCAAAAGGTTATATGCTGTATGATTCTATTTATGTAACATTCTTGAAATAAAATTATATAGATGGGGAAAAGAGTTGCTGTTGCCATGGGTTAGGGAGGGAAGGAGAGTATGAGGGAGCCTTGTGGTACTGGAACTGTTCTGGATCTTGATTTTTCATAGTGCCTAAGGCACTTGACTGCTAACCAGAAGGCTGGTGGTTCAAACCCACCAGCCACTCCTTGGAAGGGAGGTTGGGCAATCTACTTCTGTAGTGATACTGATTAGGCAACCCAAGGAGGGGTCGCTATGAGTCGGAGCCCACTCGAGGGCACATAATAACAATAACAACACACATGTGATGAAATTGCGTAGAACTATACATACATGTAGGAGCTCTGGTAGCATTATGCCTAAGGCACTTGATTGCTAACCAGAAGGCTGGCCGTTAGAACCCACCAGCCACTCCTCGGAAGGAAGGTTGGGCAATCCTACTTCTGTAGTGATACTGCCTCGGAAACCCAAGGAAGAGTCGCTATGAGTCAGGGCCGACTCAATGGCACATAACAACAACAACATACATACATGTACACACAAAAATGCATATAACTCACTGCCATCAAGCTGATTCCGACTCATAGTGACCCCCCTTTGGGTTTCCAAGGCGGTAAATATTTACAGAAGTAGATTGATTGCCCAGTCTTCCGCTGAGTGGCTGATGGGTTTGAACTGCCAACCTTCTGGTTAGGAGCCAAATGCCTTAGGCACTACGTCACCAGAGCTCCTTACAAATGCATATAGTAGTGGGGAAATCTGAATAAACTATGTGAAGTACACGGATGTTAATTGTCTGGCTGTGCTAGTGTGTGATAACTATACAAGGTGTTACCATTGCTGGAGAGTCGGTGAAGGGTACATGGGATCCTTCTGTACATTTTTTTTTCCTTCGCAACTTCCTTGGTCCTATCTTTATTTCAAAATAAAAAATAAAGAAAGAATTACTATGTAAACTTTCCTTTGTATTTGAGACTACTAGGTTAGACATTCAACCCTATCAGCAGCTGCAATATCTCTGCTGATGCCCCAAAAAAGCAAAGACTTTGTTGGTACTTGGTAGCACCTAATTGAGGTGATTGTAGCTGATGGCTAAATAAATTCAGCAGTTAACATGTAACTATCCTGCTGATGGTCAAATGATAGTATCACATACAAAGATGTTATTTTCCCTGAAGCATGGTCCTTTTATAAAATAGATCTGCAAACACATATTTTGTACGTTTATACATTTTCTAAATTATTACCAATATACAGGAAAATAACAGCCCCTTTCCTTCACACACTATGCTTGTTTTTAAAGAATTGTCCCATTTGTTATCTTATTGATATAACATGCACCCATTAACCTGATTCAAGAGCCAAAACTTTCACAAAATAAAGTCTACTCGTAGGGCCTGGCGGTCCAAGTGACAAAGCCTTCTCTTGGGTCAGCAGAAGATTAGGTCCTGTTTTATCCAAACCCTCTAACTGCCTAACAATCTCTCTCTTTATGTACCCTATTTTATCTACTACAGTAGCCATCAGTTGTAAAACACATCCTGATTTCAGAGATATTCAAGTGTGAAAAAAGTGTGTCTTGGAATCCATGTAATATGGTAATACTGGGACCCTCCAAATCGAAAAACTGTAACCTCTTCATTTATTAAGAACAAGATCCTCCCTTATGCCATAGGAAAAAATGTTACCATTTATGGTGATGTAATCCCTCCTTGCAGAATGTAAGATCCAAAGAAATGTTCGTTTTTTGTAGGAGAAAGAAGAAACTGTGTTCTTATTTGCACTAATTAGCTGAGCTTAATGTGTGAAAATTCCCAGAGACCACAGCCAAGTGACAGCATTGTATGAGTAAAGACCATAGTGGCAGATTACCAATAAGCAAGGTAAGCATGAGTTTAGTTGTGCTTACTTACTAACTAATCTGTAGTGAACAATATCACATTTTCTTTTTCTACCACATCAAAGATTCCACTTCTAGATGTGGATGGCCCTGTCTCCCTCCCAACTGACAGCACCTTCCCACAGAATCAAAGCCTCTTTTCAAATTTACAATCTCTGACAAGAACAGAGTATCAGTAAGCAAGATAAGCACAGACTTAGTTGTGCTAACCTGCTAATTTGTAATGAGTAGTTTCACATTTTTTTCAACATATAGATTATATAAAGAAGAGTGCAGCATCAGGATTGGAGGAAGACTCATTAACAACCTGTGATATGCAGATGACACAACTTTGCTTGCTGAAAGTGAAGAAGACTTGAAGCACTTACTGAGGAAAATCAAAGACTACAGCCTTCAGTATGGATTACACCTCAACAGAAAGAAAACAAAAATCCTCACAAGTGGACCAAGAAGTAACATCATGAGAGAGAAAAGATTGAAGTTGTCAAGGATTTCATTTTACTTGGACACAATCAACACTCATGGAAGCAGCAATCAAGAAATTAAATGGTGTATTGCATTGGACAAATCTGCTGCAAAATACATCCTTAAAGTGTTAAAAAGCAAAGATCTTTGAGGACTAAGGTGTGCCTTACCCAAGCCATGTATTTTCAATAGCCCCATATGCATGTGAAAGATGGACAATGAATAAAAAAGACTGAAGCAGAATCGATACCTTTGAATTATGGTGTTGATGATGAATATACCATGGACTACCAGAACAAACAAATCTGTCTCGGAAGAAGTAGAACCAGAATGCTCCTTAGAAACAAGGATGGCAAGACTTCATCCCATGTACTTTGGACATGTCTTCAGGAGGGACCAACCCCTGGAGAAAGACATCATAAACTGGAAGGTTAGTGGAAAAGAGGAAGACTCCCAACCAGATGGATTGACGCAGTGGCTATAACAATGAGCTCAAACATAGCAATTATTGTTAGGATAGTGCAGGACCAGGCAGTGTTTCTGTTGTAAGTAGGGTCACTGAGTTGGAACCAACTCCAGGGTACCTGGGAGCTCTGGTAGCATAGTGCCTAAGGCATTTGACTGCTAACCAGAAGGCTGGCGATTCAAACCCACCAGTCACTCCTCGGAAGGAAGACTGGGCAATCTACTTCCATAGTGATACTGCCTCAGAAACCCAAGGAGGGGTTGATTAGATCTGACTTGACCACAGTGGGTTTGGTTTTTGGTCCAGGGCACCTAACGACAACAACACATATATTACCATATCACAAATTTACATATTTGTCATCTTGATAACTGTATTTCAATAAAGGAATACCTGGGTGGTACAAATGTTTAATGTGCTCAGCTGTTCACCAAAAAGTTGGAAGTTTAAGTCCACCCAGAGGTCCTTTAGAAGGGAGTCCTGGTGATCTACTCCCCAAAAATCAGCCATTAACAACGCTTTGGAGCACAGTTCTACTCTGACAAACATAGGGTCACCATAAGTCATAGTTGACTTGAAGGCAACTGATTTTATTTCAATGAAAGTTCTTTCCTTTGCAACCCAATGTATTTTATTTTATACATTTAAACATTATTCTGAGAAGATGTCTAGAATTATCCCCATGTGATCAAAGGGGGAAATGAAAAATCTTAAGAATGCTTACTCTAAGCTGACTCCTTGTTTTACTTATGAGGAGGCTCAGGTCAAGAGCAGTAAAGTGACTAACAGAATTGTTAATAGAACACAGGTTTCCTAATGCCAAGTTTAGAGCTTAAAGGGGTTTATAAACTGCAAAAAGACCATGCATTTGTAGGTTAAATCACAGCCAGAGTCCCTTGGAGAGTAGAAAACAGTCTCTCTGTGTGCAGACATTCTTTGGATTCAAAAGCCAGAGTTGCTGCCTGAAGCAAAGCTTTTCACCCACTGGGAAGACAGCTCTTTTGTCTCCCAGAGGAGGGAGCAGGGAAAATTTCTGATGTTGTCATTTACTTTCAGTTGGCACCAGGGAATTGCCTGCAATCTTGACCTCTGTCTTAGGCTAGGTTCTCTAGAGAAGCAAAACTAGTAAAGCTTATATATGTATACATAGAGAGGGATTTATCTCAAGAAAATTGCTCACAAGGTTGTAGTCTGTGAATCCCAAATCTGTGGGTCAAACGTAAGACTGGATGTTTCTCCTGACTCACCTAGATGCAGGGGCTGATGAGCCCGAGATCAGAAGATCAGATGCCAGGCTGCTGACTGCAGAGGCTGACAAATCCCAAGAACGGCAGGCAATTATGGTGTGCTGCTGGCTCAAGTCCAAAGAACCAGAGGTCAGATGATGATGAGTTAGATTCAGGAACCTAATGGAGCTAAGAGCCAGAGAGCTTTGGCAGATGTCTATATATATTGGATGCAGGCCACATCCCTGAGGAAACTCTATTTTGACTGATTAGCCACTCATAGCAGATCTCATCACAGAGGTAATTACATTGTATAAGATCTCCTCATGGGAGATGTCTACATCATTACATAACTGCCAAATCAATGAGAATCATGGCCCAGCCAGGTGGATACACAATCTTAACTATGAAACCCCACATATTGTAAAGAAGCCACTTGAACATTTTAGTAAAATGTGGGTGGGTGGGAATATTTTCTCATCCTTTATTTTCTCTCTGAGAATCTTTCTGCTAAATCTTGACCTCAGACCTATTACCTAAATCTGAAATCTTGTCTCCTCAATACGACCTTGTTCTCAAGAGAGCTGAAATGAATTCTTTCCACAGAGCTGTTGGCCTGCACAAATTTGGGACATGAAGCAAGTCGGATAGAAACCAGTTGAAGGTGAGAATTTCTATTGCCCGGCCTGACCTATTTCAATAGATTGGCCAGAGTCCATAAAGCTGATGTATGATCTATCAGTCCAAGTTTAACTAAGAAATCAGCACCCCTAATGTCCTCATGGGGCAGTCAGGATGATCACCTCCACTAGACAGCTTTAGAGTCAAGGGAAGGGATAAAGGAAACTATTACCTACAAGTCCTAAAGTGACATGTACCAACTTTGAAAATCCTCTCAGCCCACAGCATTCACCAAAGCATACCAGACTCATTATAGTGCCCTTGTCACCTGAGCTCAAAGCACTATGTACTTCTTCTTCATGTTGCTGATGCTAGTAAGTTGGTGTCATCAAGTCAGTTCCAACTCACAGTGACCCTATAGAGAGCAAAATGAACCAATACCTGGTCCTGCACCATCCTCACAATCATTGCTATGCTTCAGCTCATTGTTGCAGCCACTGTGTCAATCCTTCTTGTTGAGGATATTCCTCTTTTTTGCAAACCCTCTTTTTTAACCAAGCATGATGTCCTTTTCCAGGGACTGGTCCCTCTGGAATGTGTGGTGATATAGTACTTAAGGCATTTGACTGTCAACAAGAAGGGTGGCAGTTCAAACCCACCAGCTGCTCCACAGAAGGAAGATGGGGAAATCTACTTCCATAAAGATTTACTGCCTCAGAAACCTAATGGGGTTCACTATGAATTGGAATCAACTCGATGGCAGTGAGTTTGGTTTTTGGTCCCTCCTGATGACATGTCCAAAGTATGTGAGACAAAGTCTCACATCCTCATTTCTAAGGAGCATTTTGGCTGTATTTCTTCCAAGATAAATTTGTTCATTCTTCTGGCAGTCCATGGTATTGTCACTATTCTTCAGCAACACCATGATTCAAATGCAACAATTGTTCTTCAATTGTCCTTGTCCAGCTTTTGCACACATATGAGATGATTGAAAATACCATAATTTGGGTCCTCAAAGTGGTGACATCGTTTGCTTCTTAACTTTAAAGAGGTCTTTTGCAGATTCGCCTAATGCAATGCAGTAAATTGTTTGATTTTTTGACTACTGCTTCAATGGACATTGTTGTATATCCAAGTAAAATTAAATCCTTCACAACTTCAATATTTTCTCCATTTATCATGATGTTGCTTACTGGTCCAGTTGTGAAGATTTTTTATTCTTCACAGCTTACAGTATATATACAGTAATAATTAATCACATAATTGTTGCTTACATCTGTCTTCCCTGCTGGAACATAGCAATTAAGACTAAAGGCCATATCTATCTTGCTCACCACTATATTCTCATTGCTAAGCACAGATTTCCACACACAGGAAATCAAACCCATTGTCATCAAGTCTGACTCATAGTGACCCTATGGGACAGAGTAGAACTGCCCATAGAGTTTCCAAGACTATAAATGTTTACAGAAGCAGACTGCCACATCTTTTACCCACAGAGCAGTCGGTGGGCTTGAATTGCCAAACTTTCAGTTAGCAGCCAAGAACTTAACCACTGCACCCTCTGTGTAGGCACTGGTAAAAATTCACTGAGTAAATAAATGAATGTCTCCCCCACTTATACATTCACCTCTCTAATAGCCTATTGCCCTTTTGCAACACTTCCTCCCTTCCAACCTTCAAGGTTGCCTAGTTCATTGACGTTAATAATATAAAAGCATGGCCAAAGGGACGGGTATGGGGAGGAAGGGGAGAAGCACGTTGCAACTTGCCTTAAAGATATCCACAGCCCCACCCTCCCACCAGAGAAAGCCCTATGGCTGTTGTTGTTGTTGTTATGTGCCGTCAAGTCGGACCAACTCATAGCGACCCCTCCTTGGGTTTCCGAGGCAGTATCACTACAGAAGTAGATTGCCCCATCTTCCTTCCAAGGAGTGGCTGGTGGGTTTGAACCACCAGCCTTCTGGTTAGCAGTCAAGTGCCTTACCCACTATGCTACCAGAGCTCCCACTATGGCTAGTAAAGGTAAAAATACTCCAACATTCACTTTATATCAAGTAGTTTATGTACACTGTTCCCTGTGGCACAGTGGATAAAGCAATCAGCTGCTAACAGAAAGATCAGTAATTCAAACCCACTAGCCTCCCTGTGGGAGAAAGATGTGGTAGTCTTAGAAACTCTATAGGACAGTTCTATTCTGTCCTAGATGGTCTCTATTAGTCAGAATCAACTCAACATCAATGAGTTTGAGTTTTTTGGGGGATAGGGGTGAAGGGTATGCACACTGCCTCATTTATTCTTCATAGTAATCTTATTTTAGAGGCACCTAGGCAATGAGTTGGATCCAATTTAACAGCAGTGAGTTAGTTAGTTAGTTAGTTAGGCTAAAAACAGTATTCAACATTCACTTTTTATCAAAATTTTCATGTACACTGTGCCCTGTGATGCAGTGGGTAAAGCACTCAGCTGCTAAGCACAAGGTTGGCAGTTCAAACCCACCAGTCAAGTTGATTCCGACTTACAGCTATCCTATAGTACATAGTAGAACAGTTCCCTAGAGTTTCCAAGGCTATAAATCTTTACTGAAGCAAACTGCCACATGTTTCTCACATAGAGCAACTGGTGGGTTCAAACTACCAACCTTTCAGTTAGCAGCCAAGTGAAAGGGGTAAAATGTCTTGCCCAATGTCATAGATCGGAGCTCAGGTTTGTCTGAGTCAAATCTGACTCAGATTTTACTTAATCAGCTCATTGGGCTACCTGCCTGGAAATGGCTTTATCACTTTCAAAGAACTTTGGCTCCCCAGCTCTTCGCCAGGTAGTCACACCCTGTTCATATCCTATTCCATAGTCACATCAGAAGCGTTACTTCTTGCTCATTGGCTCCTACACACCCAGCAGGCTTCCTGTGTTGGAGCCTACCAAGAGCTAAATGAACAGAGCTGGGGTTTCCCAGGTTGTCACACAAACACCAGGAAATAAAAAAGCAAACCATTTTTTCAGTTCTCAATCCTACCTAATCTTAGGTATTGGAAACAATGCTGGCCCTTACAGCGCCACAGAAGCAGCAATAAGAATTCAGATGATCTTTTCACTCTGCAAGGAGCTCTGGTGGCAAAGGTGAGAAAGCATTAGGCTGCTAACCAAAAGGTCAGTGTTGTGAACCCACCAGCCACTCCATGAGAGAAAGATGAGACAGTCTCTTCTGTAAAGATTTACAACCTTGGAAACCCTATGGAGCAATTCTACTCTGCTCTGTAGGTTGCTATGAGTTGGAATCAACTCAATGGCAGTGGGTTTGGTTCACTCTGTGGAGGGCCCAGGTGGCTTGTAAGGTTTGTTCTTAACTGATAACCTAAAAGTTAGCAGTTTGAACCCACCCAGCAGCACCATGGATTAAAGGCCTGGCAACATGCTTCCATAAAGATTAGCGTCTAAGAAACCCTATGGAGCAGTTCTACTCTGTAACGCATGAGGTCACCATATGTCAGAACAGACTCAATGGCTTTGCGTTTTGTTTTGAGGTTCACTCTGCTGATTAGGAAGTGATAGGAAAGGTCTCCTAGTTTCCTGAAAATGCCAGTTTCACTTCTCTTGAACTGGCAGAGTCCTACTACAATTCCAGTTTAAAAAGAGAAAAAAAAAAAAAAAAGACAAATAAATGAAGATTAGATGTATTTCTGCTGA
>NW_006921615.1:17841949-17846827 GCF_000298275.1 Orycteropus afer afer
ATCTTCTGTGTCTGTATTTATTGGTTTCCCTTTTCTTTGTTGAAGAGGGTCTGTGCAATCCTTCTGCCTAGTCCGCCATCTTGCCCCGCCCTCCTCGTCTTTTACTTTTTTCACAATTTAAATAATCTGTTCCTAAATACTTCTCACCCCAACCCAATCCTCAGAAAACAAGTTGATAAACTGGCAAAATCTATGTTAGAATGAAATTAATAAAATTTCTTTCCTTCATTAACAAGTGTTTATTGAATGCTTTCCATCCCATACACTATTTCTCCTCCCATTTCTCCAGTCTCCTAGGACTTCCAATTTCTTACCTGCAATGTCTTGTCTGTGGCAAATACTACATTCACTACTTTGAGTATGTCTTTGCTACCACAGATAAAACAGTCCCTAGAGTTTTATAAAGGAAAGGAAATTGAATGTGTTACTCCCTACCAAAAAAACCAAACTCACTGCCATCGAGTCAACTCTGACTCGATGGCAGTGAGTTTGGTTTTTGGGTTCCTGAGGCAGTAAATCTTTACAGAAGTAGTTTTCTGGGTCTTCTTCAGCAGAGTGGGTGGTGGGTTTGAACTGCCAACTTTCTGGTTAGTAGTCAAATGCCTTAGGTCCTACACCACCAGAGTTCCTTGTGTTACTCCCTAAGAAAAGCATAAATCAGCCTAAACCGTTGAGTCTATAAATCAGTCTTAAATTTGTTTAGGGAAAGTTATTTATGCTCTCTAACTCTCAGTAAAATGGAAATAGCAAGATTTCAATTTCTAATCATGGAAAACAGGTAATCCCAGCCAAAGATCCTACTGAGAACAATTAGAAAAATTAGGAGAAAAACTCAATGGCAAATAACAACAACAACAACAGGGGGAAATTTTTTTTTTTTTTTTTTTTTAATCTCTAGGCCTTATTAGGTAGCTAAGAAAATATGGTGTAGAATTGCCAAGCCAGGAGTAGGAAAGATGAAGGCCCAGGGGGGAAGCCAATAATTACAAATGCTTTCCTCCCAGAGATAATTTGCTCATTCTAGAGGGGTTGGTGAGAGGCTGAGCAGTGATTCTGGTAGACTCACAAAGCTAAGGAGATTGGTGATTGAAATCTAGGGACACAATTAAGGGACAGATATGGTGGATGTCCCTCATTTTGGAATGGAACTTCACAGAACTAAACCATAAAAGTAAGAGTAACCAGAAGAAACTCTTGCTTAGTTTCAAATGTGCTCAGTCACTGAAACTGGATTGAAGTGCTCACAGATTGCTAGTGCCTCAGGTATCTGGCAGAAGAAAATGTAAATTCTCTCTGGAGGAAAATACCATGAAATGAATTATTTCTACAGATAACTTTGCAATTATAATTCCTGTACACAATAGCAAATAACCAAGAACATGAGGAGACAATACAATATAATTGAAAATCAGCAGAAACAATAGAAATAGACCACTAGGTCTCAAGCTAACAAGCACAAACTTTTAAAAGCTTAATATATTCAAGGAAATAAAAGACAAAGCTAAGAATTTCAGCAGAGAAATGGAAATTATTTATTTTTAAAAGAACCAGTGGAAATTCTACAACTGAAAATACAGTAACCAAAATTAACAACCCAATGGATAAATTTACAAGGAGATTGGCACAAGTGAAGAAAGAGTAAGTATATTAGGATACAGGAAAGAATTATCTAGCATAAACCACAGAGCAACAAAAAGATGGAAAACACGGAAGGCAAATAACAGAAATAGAGAATTCATTGAGAATGCATCTGTGCATCTGAAGCTCCCAAATGACAGAGGAAATAATGGGGAAAAAGGCAACACTTCAGAGTTAATGGCTGAAAAAATTTCCAAAAATAATGAAGAAATCAAATCTCAGATTAAAAAAAAAAAACACTAAGAACCCTAAGCATGATAAAAGAAATCCACATCTCAGCACATAATAATGGAAACCATTGAAAATCTTAGATGAAACAAACATCTTGAATGCAACATGAGAAAACATTAGTTATTTTTTAAAAATCACAGAAAAGTAAGTTTAGAAGAAAACTATTTTTATTTTTTAAAACAGCTATTAAAAAACACTATTGGTGAAAAGGTAAAAGTTTTCTTTTGAGATGAGGAATGGCACAAGAATGCCAACTATCACCATTTCGGTTTTACATTGTACAGGAGTTCTTAATAGCAGTAAGTCAAGAAAAATGGATAAAAGATCATTGGAAAGGAAGAAATAAAACTATCGTTATTCTCGGACCACATAATTAGTGTATGTAAAAACTGAGAACAAAAAAAATCCACAGGTAAAATATTAAAGCTAATATTTAACAAGGTCAAAAAGTACAACATCAATTATAATTGACAATCCAAATAATAAAAAGTTAAGTAAAATAAATGGAGGTGACAAAAAAGAACAGATCAAACTCACTGCCATCAAGTCGATTCTCACTCATACCGACCCTTCCTTGGGTTTCCGAGGTCATATCTATACGGAAGTAGATTGCCCAACCTTCCTTCAGAGGAGTGGCTGGCTGGTGGGTTTCAACCGCCAGCCTTCTGGTTAGGAGTCAAATTGCTTAGGCACTACACCACCAGAGCTCTGTAAAAGGTATGTAAAAGTAACCACGAGAACAAAAATACAAACCTTCCTAAATATCAAAAGAAATTTTTTAAATATGATTATTAATCGGAAGGAAGATTGGACAATCTGCTTTCGTGGTGATACCGGCTCGGAAACCAAGGAGGGGTCGCTATGAGTCGGATCCCACTCAACAGCAGTGAGTTTGTTTTTTTGGTTTATTGGTATTAATATGACATATAATCTAACATAATACACACAGTAATTTTAACACAAACTAATATGAGAAAGTGGAGATCAAACATGTCAGTTATATGAAAAAATGTGAATGGGTCAACTGACCAAAAAGGAAAAAAATTTTTAAATTCACTTATTAAGCAAAGCCTAGATTTACACTCTCAGAAGGAAGATCGGACAATCTACTTCCATAGTGATACCGCCTTGGAAACCAAAGGAGGGGTTGCTATGAGTCAGATCCTAGTCAATGGCGGTGAGTTTGGTTTTTGGTTTAGATTTACACTGTATATGAGTCAAACCTAAAATATCAATTCTTAAAGGAAAATGACGATAAAAGATGAATGGGAAAAAAACTGAAATAAGGTTTCTTATTCTAATATCAGATAAAGTGAAATTCTGGCCAAAACACTATAAACAAGAAGAAGAGGGATATTTTGTATAATAATGCTAAAAACCTATAGTTTATCATGAAGATATAATGGCTCATGAATATTTGTGCACCAGATAACAAAACCACCACCTGTATAGGGGGAAACTACAAGAGATGCATAGAGAAATAGACATCTATAGTAACTGCTATGGATTGAATTATGATGCAAAAATTTGGAGGAAAAAAAAAGGAATATTTTTAAAAAACAGAGATGTTGAAGCCCTAACCCCATCAACCTTGAATGTGATCCTGTTTAAGGACATAGGGTTTTTCTTTGTAGATATGATCAGTGAAGTTAAACAAGGTCATACGAGAGTAGGGTGAGTCCTAATCCTGATGTCTTCTGCCTGATGTTTTATAAGAAGGAAGAGACAGGGGAAAGAAAGACAGATAACAAAGGGAGATGTATCTATAAGCAGCAAAGAAACACCAAACATTGTCAGTAGCCACCAGAAGCTAGAAGAGAGATCCACAGAAGGAACTGACACAGCCAAGACCCTATGCGGTGTAGTAGATTACTTAGTGTGGCTTTTCTACCCATGAGTCTTTGTAAACTCCGAGGTGGAATTTGCCATGAGCAAGTGAGGAGCTCTTGATTGCTAAAATTGTCCACCTGGGATGTTTCTGTTGGGAGAGGTGCAAAACAGTTCTGGGAGGTTCCTACTCTCTTTCAGGTGCTGAGAATTCTGATGTTATGATTGGTTGGTTTGGCCATTCTGCTGGGCTCAAAAGGAGGCCTCCTAGAGGCAGAACTCTCTCTGACTGCTGGTTGAGGAAGATGTCCTGCTGAAAGAGACACACGCTCCTGAGAGACACACGCTGCTGGAAAAGAGACACGAGAGCCACCCATTGCTTAGTGAGACACCAAGGGACATGCACTGCTGGGAGAGAGACTGTGAGAGACTGTTGGCTGAGAGATGGTGGGCTAGGAGAGAGACTGAGCATTTTTCCTGAACTTGAATTGTAGCCTGGTGCTTCCCTAATAAACCCCATAACCTGTGAATTCTGTGTGGCCACTGCAGCGAATTATCAAACCCAGGAGAGAGGTGGTGGGTGCTTTGGGAGGAACAGTTGGTAAAAGGGCTGCAGTACCCAGGGCCCCATGCTTAGAGGAAAGCAGCATGTCTGGCCTTGTAGGAATAGGCCTTGGGTTACTGATGGTGATCCTGTCTTCCTCTTGTAGCATTAGAGGAGGCCAGGAGATGTGACCTCCTTGCCCCTTTAGCACCCTAATTAGGACTTTTAGCCTCCAGAACTGTGAGATAATAAATTTCTGCTCTTTAAAGTCACCTACTTAATGGTTCTTTGCTATGGCAACCCTAGGAAATCAAGACAGTCACCTATAGGAGACTTTAACATCCCATTGTCTACACAGGATAGGTCAAGTGGATGAGAGAAGTAAGGTTATCAAATATTTAAATAATATAATCAATATGGTAGTTCTTATGGATGTTAATTAAACTTCATACCCCAGTCAACTGCCCTCGAGTTGAATCTGACTCACAGCGACCCCTCTTGGGTTTCCCAGGTAGTATCACTATGGAAGTAGATTGCCCAATCTTCCTTCCAAGGAGTGCCTTCTGGTTAGCAGTCAAATGCCTTAGGCATTACACCACCAGAGCTCCCAGGATTGGAAATTATACTCTCTTTTCAAG
>NW_006921615.1:17847257-17851296 GCF_000298275.1 Orycteropus afer afer
AGTAGATTGCCCAGTCTTCCTTCCTAGGAGTGGCTGGTGGGTTTGAACCACCAGTCTTCTAGTTAGCAGTCAAGTGCCTTAGGCACTATGCCACCAGAGCTCCCAACAGAATATTCCCTTTTTGGTCTATGCTATATCAATTGATTTAGATGTCCCCTGAGACAGTGGTCTTGAGCTCTCAAGCTCAGTGACATAGTCCCTCACAGTGTTTGATAATAGCTAAGAAATTGACATAACTTTACCCCCAAATGCTCTACTATAAACCTGAATGTATTTTTTAGCACATACAAATACACATGTAGATATATCCTCTACCAAACTATAGATCTTTTTTATTATTATTTAATTTTACTTTTTTCAGTGTTCAGAAAGTAGAAATATTTCAAACAACACTCTCTGATCAGAAGGAGTAAATTAGAAATTAAAAATAAAATCAGAAACCACCAGGAAATTTTTTAAAAATTCTGGTAAGCATTTTAAATTATGTAGAGAGCACTGAGTAAATTTATCAATATTGTGAGCAAAATAGGACTGGCTTCATGCATATGTTGGTCTAGGCAGTACCCAGGGCCCCATGCTTAGAAGGGACCTGTGCTTGGTTTATTGTTCTACTGTTGCTGTTTTTAAATCTTTAATAATTTTTAAAATGAGGCCCTACATTTCATTTTGCAATGGCCTCCACAAATTGTTTAATTGTAGACAATCCTGGATAGAGAAAAGTAGAACTGTGTGGTTGAATTACAGTTACCAATATAAACTTATGTTTCTAATAATATAACTATATACATGTATATATGTACATATATGATAGTTGTATATATCATAGCTCTGGTCACTGAAAGAGTTTAGAAGAAATGACATATCAGTAGGAATGAATATACCTCTACCAAGATCCAGGACTAAGGCTCACTAGAGAAATGACTGATTCCAGAGCTGAGACAGGGAAACTACAAAATAAGCCTGGTCTATCTTATTGAGCCAGAAAGTAAGAAAATATTCAAAACAAAAGATGGTGGCATCTCAAAAGTGCACTGGAAAAAAAAAAAAAAAAAGCAAGAAAGGCACAGGAACCAGCTTGAAGATGCTCCTCTTACCCAAATTTGGGATGATTAGAGCATCAAAATAAATAAGGATAGTAATAGGTTACATAACCCACTGGATATAATAGGAATCCTTAAGTTCATAAAATAATAAATAGAAAAAAAAAATGGGGGACAAGGGAGAGCTCTTCCTGACAGTAGAATATTGGATTATAAATGTGGAAGGAGTCATGTATTTGGAAAATCACCAATTATAGCAAAGATTGGTTTGGGCAATAATCATCAATGGATGCTAAATTAGGGGGGAATTTGATGGAGAGTGGACTGTTTTTATGGTCTAAGTGTTTCCCCAAAGATTGCTTATTAGCTTCAAGGGAGAAAAGAGTAAGTATTTAGTAAATGAAATGAATAATACCTTGTTCATGTGAGCAAAATTATTATTACCATTGAGAGGCAGGCAGATACTATCTGCCTTCAGATGT
Source organism: Orycteropus afer afer (assembly GCF_000298275.1). NCBI lineage: Eukaryota > Metazoa > Chordata > Mammalia > Tubulidentata > Orycteropodidae > Orycteropus > Orycteropus afer. The sequence continues at coordinate 17,848,780 of NW_006921615.1, forward strand.
CATCCTTTAAGAAAGACACAACATTAGATCAGAAAGAAAAAAGTCACCAGTCACTCCAACATACAGTCACCAATTAAATATGAACACAAGAACATCACAATGTCTCAGAGACAACAGAGCATCACAGCCCACACAAAGAAGCAAGATAAAGCAGGAGAAACAAGGGACAAGGATACAGACCCAGAACACATCCCTGAGGAAGCAGCAGCATTGGAACTCCCTGATAAGGAACTCAAAAGAATTATATCTAGGTACCTTCAATGGATTGAGAGACAGATCAAGGAAAACAATGACAAAATTGAGGAAAATACGGACAAAATCCTAGAACAATTTTGAAAGACAATACTAGAAAAAAATGACAAAATAAATGAAAAATTAGAAATGATACAAAATCTACACATAGAAATCTAGATGATTAATATTAAATTCTCAGAAATAGATAACACATTGAACAGACAAAGGAGTAGAATTCAACCAATGGGAGACAGAATTAGTGAGATTGAAGACAAATACCTCAATGCTTCTTTGGAAAGTATCAGTCAGAAAAAAATCAAACCAAAATGAAGAAACCCTAAGGTTCATGTAAATTTATTGCCATCAAGTTGGATCTTACTCATAGCGACCCCTCTTGAGTTTCTGAGGTGGTATCACTACAGAAGTAGATTGTCCAGCCTTCCTTCTGAGGAGTAGCTGGTGGGTTTGAACCTCCAGCCTTCTGGTTAGCAGTTAAATGCCTTAAACAATACACCAGCAGAGCTCTGAAGGTTCATGTAGGATACCAGCAAAAGGAATAACATGTAAGTAATCAGAATTCCAGAACAGGAAGAGACAAATAAAACCACAGAGAAAATAGTCAAAGATTTGTTGGAAGAGAATTTCTCTGGTATTATGAAAGATGAGAATATATCAATTTAAGATGTCCAACAAACTCCCAAACAGAATGGACCCCAAAAGAAAATCACCAAGACATATCATCATCAAACTCACCAAAACCAAACACAAAGAAAGAATTCTGAAAGCAGCATGGGAAAAATAAAAAGTTACATACAAGGGGCAACCAATAGGACTAAGCTTGGATTTATTGGCAGAAACCATGCAGGTAAGAAAACAATGGGACGGTATATATAAAACCCTGAAAGAGAAAAATTTCCAACCAAGAATTATATACCCATCAAAATTGTCCCTCAAATATGATGGCAAGATTAGGACATTTCCAGATACACAGAAATTAAGGGAATTTGTTAAAACCAGACCAACCGTACAAGACACGCTAAAGGGAGTCCTTTGTACAGAGAACCAATGACAGCAAACAACAACCAACCATTAACACACATGATGACATAACCCAGAAACCAACCCAGTTATGGAAGTATCCAAAGTAAATAAGCCTACAAGATTATAAACAGGGAACCAGAGACATCAACTGACAAATAAGGACAACTAAAAACCAAAAAGAGGGAAAAAATTGTGTAGTGATGGGAAGATGGCATCTTACCTGTAGCCCACATGTTAGTTCCCTCTAGCCTCTTAGTGCCTGAATAACTAGGTGCACCAGTTTGAAGCAGGGATCCTGGCACTCTGAACAGGTCATGCAGTCAGAGAACACCAAATTCAGGGGAGTAGGACTAGAAAGGTGGGAGAGGCAGTGTAATGAGCCAGAAAGAATAAAAATAGGCGAACCTGCCCTGCAGAGCAGTGACTGGCCAGCAAGACAGGGCATCGGAGGGCTCCCTGTGGCAGTGGAGAGAATGCACTGGAGGACCTGCAGCCACTCCACAGATCTATCTTCAGCACCCACTTTTATCAGTAAACTTGGGACCACTGGGAGGCAACAGAGACCCCTTTGGCTCCAGGTGCTGCTGAGTTGGGAGCAGAGTGGGAAGCACACCACAAGTGGGCGGGCCCTGGGACTAACTGGCTGCTCAGATCAAGGCAGCTATTCCAGGGCAGCTTTTTGGCACAGAGGGTCCTGAAGTAGGGGTTTTTGCAGCTGTCTGAACCTGGAGGAAAGTGGTAGCCCCCTAACCATTGTGGTCTTTGCCGAACTTGAGCTGCGGGCCTTTTAGTAACCATATAATATTATCATTAACAGCCTACTCAATGCCCTGGAAACAGCTACTGATGCCTTGGAGCTTTCTTTCTCTTTTCTTCCTCCCTTCCCCACCTCTCCCCTGCCTCATCCGATAGAAAAACCACATCAAGCCACAACAACACCTGCCAGCTTGAATTCTAAACCTCCACAATAAACAGAGACTTGCATGCACATTACACACAGTGATTCCATCATCACAAAGAAAACTGCAGAGCAACCCAGCACACCTGAATTAATAACCCCCCAAAAATTAAAATACACCAGCTCCACATTTGCAAAAATATTAAATCATAAAATCAAGACAAAACAAATGAATACAGGTTCCGGCAAGATGGAGGACTAGGCAGAAAGACTGCACAGACCCTCTTCAACAAAGAAAAGGGAAACCAATTAACACAGACACAGAAGATAATCCTGGACCCCTT
>NW_006921615.1:17852185-17852606 GCF_000298275.1 Orycteropus afer afer
TTAACCCCATTGCTTGTTTATCTTTTTGCATTTTTCCCATTTTTTTTCCTTCATTATTCTCCTTCTCTACTTTTTTCTCTTAGTACCCTATCCCCAGATATTGTAGGTTTTCTTGTTTTTTCTTCTTCTTTTTCTCTTTTTGGCTACTGTTCCTGTGTGATTACATGGTGTGTTTTATGTCCATGTGTTTTTGTTTTTTGAGGGTTACTCAATTGTAATTTGTGTCTAACTGAGTGGGAGACAACAACAGTCCCCATAAGACACAACTACACCCACACCTCCTGCAATTTACTTACTAAGCAAAAGCCACTACCTCCTTCTCCACCAACGGACCAACAATAAAAAACCACCAAGAAGAGCCTGAATCACCCTTGACTGCTCTTTACAAACAGTTAACAGAGATTTAAATACAACAATGCCA
>NW_006921615.1:17853644-17858223 GCF_000298275.1 Orycteropus afer afer
GATAGAGAGGGAGAATGATGTGGAACAAAACTCAAAATCATTTGGAGAAAGGAAAAAAAGGGAGGGGGGACCAGGTTTGCTGGTCCGATAGAGCCTGGTGGAACCACTGAGACTATGGCCCCTAACTGCCCTTCAGGTCTGTAATTGAACCCACACCTGTGGTTTCCAGCCAAACAAAAGACAGACATATGAGTTGAACATTTACCTCAAGTAGATACTCCTTTTGGAGAGAACAATCATGGGAGAAAGAAGGGCTACTTATGCACAGGAAGACAGCTCAGGGGGCAGGAGTGTATGGAGGGATGGACACAGGGAAGAGGTAACTATGCGGAGGAAGTGGGAGGGGAGCTGTTGCATTGTGATAAACTGTGGTCAATGTCATGAGACAAAGTATATGTGAACTGCTATATGGAAAGTGAATTTGCTCTGTAAATCTTCACCCAAATCACAATAATAAAAAAAAAAATGAATACATGAATAACAGTTAAAGATAACTTCGAAATATCCAGGAAACAACAGGCAACCTCAAATCAAATAAACATACAAATGGAAAAAAAAAAAAAAAAAAAAAAGAAGGATAAGACAATAGAAATAAAATCCCAAACAAAAGTCTCATTAAACATGGAGAAAGAGGTGGTAATAGAATTATCCAAGAAGGAATACAGAAGGTATGTTTATAGAACTCTACAAGAGCTTAAGGAAACCCCAAACAGAATCAGGGAGAGCACAGACAGTAAGTACCCTGGAAGAACTCAGGAAAACCATTCAAAAACAAAATAACACGATTAATATACAAGCAGAACTCATACAAAAACAGCAGTTAGAAATCCAGAAGATAAATACCAAAATTACAGAATTACACAACACAGTGAAAGCATGAAAGAATAGGCTAGAATTGGCTGAAGAATACATTTCCCAACCAGAAGATAAATCCCTTGACACAAGTCTGTATGAAGAAACATCAGAACAAAGATTTAAGAGAAATGAAGAGAACCTAAGAGTTATATGGGATGTCATGAAAAGAAACAACATATGCCTCATTGGAATTCCAGAACAAGAAGAGGCAAAAAAAAAAAAAAAAACACTGAAAATTGTGGAAGACATACTAACAGAAAATTTCCCCCATACCATGAAGGAAGAAAAGATATTTGTCCAAGAAGTCCAAAGAACCCCATACAGGATAGATCCCAAGAGAAAAACAACAAATAACATAATCAAACTCTCCAAAACCAAAGGCAAAGAAAGAATCTTGTGAGCCGCCTGGGACAAAAGATATATCACTTACAATAATCAAACAGTTAGGCTGAGTTCTGATTACTCAGCAGAAACCATGCAGGCAAGAAGACAACAGGGCGTAATATATAAAACACTGAAGGAAAAGAATTTCCAACCAAAAATCCTATATCCAGCCAAACTGTCTATCAAATATGAGGGTAAAATCAAGACATTCTCAGACAAACAGGAATTAAGGAATTTTGTGAAAACCAGACCAACCCCGCAATAAATGCTTAAGGAACTCCTTCCAATAGAGAACCCACAACAGAGAATAACAAAATCAGGACACATGACATCAACACTAAAACCAAATCAGAAATAGACACTCAAACTAAGACCATAAAACATTGTACACTAAAAAACAAGAAGTCTATCTGCACTCAATAACAGCAACTAACCAAAATAGAGGAAATAAAAGTTTTAGGTACAAAACTTCCAAATGGGGAGGAAAACAGACAATGTCCTCATTAAACAGACTGTTACAAAAATATAGACAAGAATTCACTCCAAGGCAACCACAGAGAAAATTAACAATCCCCCTAAGCAAACCCAGAAGGAAGGAAAACATATGGGCTTAGTAAGCACAAAACCAACAATAAAGAAGAAAAGAGAAGAAATACTTTACAACAAAATGAACTCATCACAGAAAAGTATATGGACCAAGGAAACAACAACAACAAAAAATTGCATGACAGCAATCAATTCATACCTATCACTAATCACACTCAATGTGAATGGACTAAATGCACCAATCAAGAGGAAGAGAGTGGCAGACTGGATAAGAAAAGAAGACCCATTGATATGCTGCTTACAAGAGATCCACCTTAGACACAAAGATAAAATCAAATTAAGAGTTAAGGAGTGGAAAAAAATATACCAAGCCAACGGTAACCAAAAAAGAGCAGGGGTGACAATAGTAATTTCTGATAAAATAGACTTTAAGTTGAAAAACAACATAAGAGACAAAGAAGGTCACTATATGATGCTGAAAGTGTCAATTGACCAAGACATTACAATAATAAGTATCTATGCACCCATGAGCTCTGGTAGCATAGTGGCTAAGGCACTTGACTGCTAACCAGAAGGCTAGCGGTTCAAATCCACCAGCCACTACCCGGAAAGAAGATGGGGCAATCTACTTCCGTAGTGATACTGCCTCGGAAACCCAAGGAGGGGTCGCTATGGGTCGAGTCTGACTCAATGGCACATAACAACAACAACATGCACCCATGAAAGTGCTCCAGAATACATGAAGCAAATATTAATTGAATTGAAAGGGAAAATAGACAACTCTACAATAGTAGTAGAAGACTTTAACACACTATTTTCAAGGAAGGATAGATCAACTAGAAAAATACTCAAAAAAGATAGAGAAGACCTCAACAACACAATCAGCCAACTCGATTTCACAGACATATGCAAAGTACTCCACCCAACAAAAGCATAATTCACACTCTTCTCCAGTGCACATGGATCCTTCTCCAGAATAGATCATATGCTAGGACATAAAACAAGCCTTAATAGATTCAAAAACATTCAAATACTACAAAGCATCTTCTTGGACCACAATGCTATAAATTTAGAAATTAATAATAGGAAGACGAAGGAAAAAACATCAAATGTGGAAGTTGAACAATACACTGCTCAAAAACTACTGGGTAATAGAACAAATAAAAGAAATACACTGCTCAAAACCTACTGGATAATAGGACAAATAAAAAAAATGCACTGCTCAAAAACTACTGGGTAATAGAAAAATAAAAAAATTCCAAGAAACAAATGAGAATGAAGATACATCTTACCAAAACCAATGGGACACAGAGAAAGCAGTATTCAGAAGTCAGTTTATAGCAATAAATGCATACATCAAAAAAGGGAGCTCTGGTAGCATAGTGCCTAAGGCACTTGACTGCTAACCAGAAGGCTGGCAGTTCAAATCCACCAGCCACTCCTCGGAAGGCAGATGGGGCAATCTACTTCCATAGTGATACTGCCTTGGAAACCCAAGGAGGGGTCGCTATGAGTCGGGTCCGACTCGACGGTACATAACAACAACAACATCAAAAAGAGGAAAGAAACAAAATCAACACTCTAACTTAACAACTCCGACAATTAGAAAAAGAACAACAAAAGAATCCTACAGTATATGTTGTTGTTGTTGTTATGTGCCGTCAAGTTGGACTCCTTGGGTTTCTGAGGCAGTATCACTACGGAAGTAGATTGCCCTATCTTCCCTCCGAGGAGTGGCTGGTGGGTTTGAACCACCAGCCTTCTGGTTAGCAGGCAAGTGCCTTAGGCACTATGCTACCAGAGCTCCTCTATAGTATATAGAAGTAAAGAAATAATAAAGATCAGAGCAGAAATAAATGAAATAAAAAACAACAGAGAAAATCAACAAAACAAGAAGCTGGTTCTTTGAAAAGATTAACAAAATTGAAAAACCATTGGCAAATCTAACAAAAGAAAAAAAGAATATGCAAATTACAATAGGAAATGGAAAGGGTGTCATCACAACAGAACCAACTGAAATTAAAAAGATACTAACAGAATATTATGGAAAAACTGTTCAACAGATTTGAGAACCTAGAAGAAACTGACAAGTTTCTGGATTCACAAGACCTACCTAAACTATCATACTCAGAGATAGAATACATAGAATACTTGAACAGACCCATAACAAAGGAAGAAATTAAACAGGTCATTAAAAAAAAAAAAAAAAAAAACTTCTCACAAGAGAAAGTCCTGGCCCTGATGGCTTCACTGGAGAATTTTACCAAATATTCAGGGAAGAGTTTACACCTATAATATGCAAGCTATTCTAGAACACAGAAAAAGATGGAATATTCCCAAACTCATTTTATGAAGCAAGCATAACACTAATACCAAAACCAGGGAAAGACACAACTAAAAAGGAAAACTGCAGACCAATATCCCTCATGAACATAGATGCAAAAATCTTCAACAAAATCCTAGCCAACAGACTCCAACAACATATCAAAAAATAATAATAATAATACATCCTGACCAAGTGGGAGTCAGAGAAATCCCTTGGTATGCCAAGATGGTTCAACATCAGAAAAACAATCAATGTAATCCACCACCTAAACAAAACAAAAGAACCACATGATTATATCAATCGATCCAGAAAAGGCACTTGATAAAACACAACACTCACTCCTGTTCAGAACTCTCAGCAAAATAGAGAGAAGGGAAATTCCTCAACATAATAAAGGGCATATATGCAAAGACAATGACCAATATTATTATTAATGGAGAAAGACTCAAAGCATTCCCCTTACAAACA
>NW_006921615.1:17858633-17863859 GCF_000298275.1 Orycteropus afer afer
CCCTGCATGTAACTGTGTCATTGCTCAGCAGCCTGCATTGCTCTGCCGACCTTGGGACTTACAATGGACTTAAATAAATGGACTGCCGTGTGGTTTGGTAACATCGGGACTGTGCCTTTTGACTTGTCAACCTTGGGGCTTCTCAGCCTCAGCAGCCAGCAGCTGTCAGAGTGAAGAAACGCCTCTAGCTCCAGTGGGCCGGGAGTAGGAGGCAGAGCTGGACCCCAAGGTTGAGGGGCTTTCACCCAGTCCCTAGAGCCTGTCACTTTGAACTTGGACTTAAAGCCTCCAAATTGTAAGAATAAACTCCTGTTTGTTACGGCCATCCCATTTGTGGTGTATTTCTGTCAGAGTGGCACTAGGTAACCAGAACAGCATCCAAATTGGCAAAGAGGAAGTAAAGCATCTCTATTTGCAGATAATATGATCCTGTACATAGAAAACCCAAGAGACTCAGCAAAAAAACTACTGGAACTAATAGAGAGGTTCAGCAAAGTGACAGGACACAAGGTCAACATAAAAAATCAATTGGATTCCTCTACACCAACAAAGAGACCTCTGAAAAAGAAATAAGGGAAACAATACCATTTACAATAGCTACTAAAAAAGATCAAATATCTAGGAATAAATCTTACCAGAGATATAAAAGACCTATACAAAGAAAACTATAAAACCCTACTACAGGAGACAACAAGGGATCTACATAAATGGAAGAAAGAACCTGCCTTGTTCATGGGTAGGTAGACTGAATATTGTGAAAATATCAATACTACCTAAAACAATCAACACATTAATGCAATCCCAATTCAGATACCAACAAAAATTTTTAGACATGGAAAAACCAATTCCTAACTTCATATGGAAAGGAAAAAGACCTGAGATAAGCAGAGCACTACTGAAGAAGAACAAAGTGGGAGGTCTCACACTCCCAGATCTTAAAACCTACTATACAGCCACAGTAGTCAAAACAGCATAGTATTGGTACAATGATAGACAGATAGACCAATGGAACAGAATAGAAAACTCAGAAATAGACCCATCCATCCACGGACAGCTGATCTTTGACAAAGGTCCACAATCCATTAAATGGGAAGGAGATAGCCTCTTTAACAAATGGTGCTGGCAAAACTGTATATCCACTTGCAGAAAAATGAAACAAGATCCATACCTCACCCTATACACAAAAACAAACTCAAGTTGGATCAAAGACTTAAATGTAAAACCCAAAACTATAAAATTCATCAAAGATAAAATAGGGGTAAATCTGTTGTTGTTGTTGTCATGTGCCCTTGAGTTGGCCCCAACTCATAGTGACCCCTCCTTGGGTTTCCAAGGCAGTATCACTACAGAAGTAGATTGCCACTTCCTTCCAAGGCAGTATCACTACGGAAGTAGATTGCCACTTCCTTCCGAGGAGTGGCTGGTGGGTATGAACTGCCAGCCTTCTGGTTAGCAGTCAAGTGCTTTAGGCACTATGCTACCAGAGCTCCTATACACAAAAACAAACTCATGTTGGATCAAAGACTTAAATGTAAAACCCAAAACTAAAAAATTCATCAAAGATAAAATGAGGTAAATCTAAGAGCCCTAATTTATGGCATAAATAGACTATCAAACAACCAGAATGCACAGGAGGTAGACGAGAAGCTAGATGACTGGGACCTTTTAAAAATTAAATTCTTGTGTGCATCAAAAGACTTCATCAAAAGGGTAAAATGGGAACCTATTTGGAGAATATATTTGCTTATGACATATCTGGCAAAAGACTTATCTCCAAAATCTTTAGAAAAGTTCAACACCTCAACACCCAAAAAGACAAACAACCCTATTCAAAATTGGGCAAGAGACATGAACAGACACTTCATTAAAGACAATATGCTGGCAGCCAACAAACGCATGAGGAATTGCTCATGATCTTTAGTCATTAGAGAGATGCAAATCAAAATAATGATGAGATATCATCTTACCTCAGCAATATTAGCAAAGTTCAACAGGACAGAAAATAACAAATGCTGGCGAGGTTGTGGAGAGATTAGAACTCTTATACACTGCTGGTGGGATTTTAAAATGGTACAACCATTATGGCAAACAGTATGGCACTTCCTAAAAAAACTGAAAATAGAAATACCATTTGACTCAACAATTTAATTACTAGGAATATATCCTAGAGAGGTGAGAAGCAGGACACAAACAGACATATGCACACCTATGTTCATTATAGGAGCTCTGGTAGCGTAGTGCCTAAGGCACTTGACTGCTGATCAGAAGGCTGGTGGTCAAACCCACCATCCACTCCTTGGAAAGAAAGTGGGCGATCTACTTCCATAGTGATACCGCCTCAGAAACCCAAAGAGGGGTTGCTATGAGTCGGGTCTGACTCTATGGCACATAACAACAACATGTTCACCACAGCACAATTTACTATAAAAAGAGATGGAAACAACTTAAATGCCCATCAATAGATAAATGGATAACCCAATTATGGTACATTCACACAATGGAATACTATGCTACATTAAAGAACAGTGAAGGATACACAAATCATCCCAAAACATGGATAAGCCTGGAGGACATTATGCTGAGTGAAATAAGTCAGTCACAGAAGGACAAATATTGCATGACCCCATTACTGTAAAAAGACAAGGAAAGTTTTACTTAAGGAAGGGAACTCACTTTGTAGGTTACTGGGGTGGAGAGGGAAGGGGAGGGAATAATTTCAGTCTAGTTAGGGGCCATACACTGAGGTGGGTAAGGGAAGGGATAGTATGGAAAGAGTCTGTGACCACCATGATAACATTGGGGAAAGGGAGGACACTGAATTGTCCACATAAGATATAGACGGCAGAGGCTAATACCAGTATGTACACAATACTGCGTTACCATTAACACCAAACACCAGGCTACAGATAAACACATAAGCATCTGAGATCAGATAGGGGTCAGTGAAACCAAGGACAGATGCAGCTGAGGCTAATCATGCACAGATACCAGTGATACAAAATACCCTCAATCCTTACAGAAACAACAGAAGACAGACATAGAGTAATCCCTCACAGACAAGCAGACACTGTAGGAAAGAGATCCAATGGACCTACTAACTCAGGACCATAGTATTGGGGGACACCAGACTCAATTGGCACAATAAAATACATAAAAATCTTGTTTTACAACCTACATTGGTGAGTAGCGAGTGGGGTCTTAAAAGCTTTCAAGCAGCTATCTAAGATGCAGCTAATGGTCTCCTATCATCATAATTGAAGAAGAGTGCAAAAAAAAAGGCATTTGGAAGCAATAAGCCCTGGGACATGATGGACCTCAAGACCAGAAGAACTAGATGGTGCCCAGCTACCAATGCCAACCACTTGGGAAGGGATCAAAACTGGAGATCCTGTATAGAGTGGGAGGAAAAATGTGGAAAATCCAAAAACATAATAATGACCAGAATTACTGGTCGGATGGAGTCTGGTGGGACCCCCAATACTATGGCCCTGGGATACACTTCAGGCCTGGAATAAAACTCACTCCCAGGGGCTGGCTCTCAGCCCAATAGTAAATAAGACATACATGTAGACCACTCAACCCAGGGTGACACACCCACATACTCTATGGAGATGCATCCCTTGGAGCAATTGAACACAGGGTGCCAGAGGGGCAACATTGACATGGGAGAAATGCAGGACACACAGGAGTGCATAACTATGAGGGGCACTGGGGGGCGGGGCAGTTACTGGGAAGAGAGGGGAGGAGAGTAGGTTAGGGTTGGAGATGGTAATTGGGGAGTGAAACCAAATGTACCTAAATGTTGAATGTAAAACAAACTCTGCTCTGGGAATTTGCACCTAAAACACAATTAAAAAAAAATATATATATGTAGTTACAGAATTTCTAAATGGTAGGGAAGTCAAGACAACTAACTGTAAGATAGAATGGACTGTTCTAAACTTGGCAAGAAAATTATAAATAACAGGGTAACCTCAAAGAAAAATGACAAACCTTCACATCAAAATAAAAAAGAGGACCAGCACAAATATTTAGCAAATACTAAAACAACAGGAATGAAGTAAGTGATAACTCGATTCATAAACAAAACAAGCTCATCACTGAAAATTAGATGGAACAAAGAAATCAGCAATACCACGAAAAAGCACATAACAAAATGACAGCAATAAATTCATATTTGTTGATAATTACACTGAATGTCATGGATTAAATGCACCACTCAAGAGATAGCATAAATAGACTATCAAGCATAACCCAAAATGTACAAACAGCAGAAGATAAACTAGATGAATGAGACCTTCTAAAAATTTCTTACGTGCTTCAAATGACTTCTCCAAGAGTCAAAAGAGAACCTACAGATTGGGAAAAAATATTTGGCAACAATACATCTGACAAGGGACTTATCTCTAAAATTTATAGAAAGCTCCAACACCTCAACAACAAAAAAGATTAACAATCCAATTTTAAAATGGGCAGAAGACATGAATAGACACTTCACCAAAGAGGATATTCAGGCGGCCAACACATACATGAAGAAATGCTCACAACCATTAGATGCAAATCAAAACAACAATGAGATACCATCTCACCCCAGCACTAATGGCAAAGTTCAACAAGACAGAAAATAACAAATGCTGGCTAGAATGTGGAGAGACTGGAACTCTCATACACTGCTAGTCACACTATCATTCACTGCCGTTGAGTTGAATCCAACTCATAACGATCCCTCTTTGGGTTTCCAAGGTGGTATCACTATGGAAGTAGATTGCTCAGTCTTCCTTCCAGAAGTGGCTGGGGGGTTTGAACCACCAGCCTTCTCATTAACAGTCAAATGACTTAGGCATTATGCCACCAGAGCTCCCAATAAATGATACAACCACTGTGGAAAACAGTATGGCGATTCCTTAAAAAGCTGGAATTAGAAATACCATTTGATCCAGCCATTCTATTACTAGGTATATATCCTAAAGAAGAGAAAGCCAGGACAAGAACAGATATATGCACACCCAAGTTCATCGCAGCACTATTTACAATGGCAAAAAGATGGAAACAACCTACGCACCCATCAACAGAAGAATGGATAACCAAACTATGGTACATACACACAATAGAATACTATGTAACACTAAACAATAATGTAGAATCTGCAAAACACCACATAACATGGATGAACTTGGAGGACATTATGCTGAGTGAAATAAGTAAATCACAGAAGGACAAATATAG
>NW_006921615.1:17863959-17867897 GCF_000298275.1 Orycteropus afer afer
TCAAGTGCCGAGGAGCAAGGATATCTTCTTGAGGACTAAGGTGCGCCTGACACAAGCCGTATTTCCAATCACCTCAAATGCATGTGAGAGATGGACAATGAATAAGGAAGGCCAAAGAAGAGTTGATGCTTTTGAGTTGTGGTGCTTGCGAAGAATGCTGAAAGTACCATGGACTGCTAAAAGAACTAACAGATCTGTCCTGGAGGAAGTGCAGCCGGAATGCTCCTTGGAGGCAAGAATGGCCAGAGTTTGTCTCACCTATTTTGGTCATGTTGTAAGAAGGGACCATTCCCTGGAGAAGGATGTCATGCTTAGTAGGGTGGAGGGTCAACAAAACAGGGGGAGGCCTTCAACGAGATGGATTGATACGGTGGCTGCGATAATGGGCTCAAGTATAGCAGGGATTATGGGGCTGGCGCAGGATCGGGCAGTGTTTCATTCTGCTGTGCATGGGGTCGCTATGAGTCAGAAACAACTCGACGGCACTTAACAACAACAATCCAGAAGATGTAAAGAACTACAGGTCAAGACGGAGAAACCCAACAGAAAAAGGAGCAAAGACTTGAAAAAGTATTTCACAGAAGAGGACATTCAAATGTCCCATAAACATGTAGAAAAGGCACACAACTTCATTTGTCATGCATGGAATGAAAACTAAAATTATGATGAGATATTATTACATACCTTCAAAAAAGCAAAAATCAAAATACTGATATAGTACCAAGGGCTCATGAGGAAACAGAGCAACAGAAACTCACATGCTACAGGTGGGAATATAAGTTAGCACAACCATTCTGGAAAACTATTTAACATAAACTACCAAAATTGAATTGTATCCAGCAATTTCACTTGTATACACACACACACACGTAGACATATATCCAACAGAAACTCATGCACATGTTCAGTGAAAGACTGCCACCCCGAAAAAAAGTTGTAGCAGTATCATTCATAGTAGCCAAAAAATTGGAAACAATACAAATGTCCACCAATAGAATGAAAAACAATTGTGGTATAGTCATACAGTAAAAACACTATACAGACCTAAGAATCAATCACTACAACCACATGCAACAATGAGAATCAATCTTAAGAATCTAATGTTGACAGAGATGTACACACTACTTAGAACAATCAACCATACCAGAACAAAAGGGCAGCATTTGCCCAGGGATAAAGCTCAGAAGGCAGGAAGGGATGAGAAAGAAGGATGAATGGAAATGGGAAACTCAGGGAGGAAGTGGTAAGAGAGCTATTACATTGTAGGGACTACAATCAATGTCACAAATCAAAATGCGTATGAATTGTTAAATGGAAAACCAACTTGCTCTGTAAACTTTCACTCAAATCACAATAAAAAGTTTTAAAAGAAGAATTTAATGTTGAGCCAAAAATAAGAGTCACAGAAACAATACATATACATACATACATACATATATATATATATATATTCATGAAAAGTTTTTTAAAATGGCAAAGCCAAACTATAGCATTCAGAGATGCATGCTTGATAATAAAACTACAAAGAAAAGCAGGAAACTCATAACCATATATATCAGGATGGTAATTATTTCTAGGGGGAAAAGGTGGCAATTAAAGTGGGCATGAAAAGAGCTTCTAGATGCTGGCAGCATTCTGTTATTTTTACTCCATTGTATAGGTCTTTGCTTTGTGATAAATTATAGAGCCCAGCATTATTTGTGTGCACATTTCTTTATGTGTGCTGTGTTTGACAATTTAAAAAGGTTAAATTCTAGATTATAACATGTCTCCAAGGATCACTGTAAGCATTAAATGAGATAGAGAGTATAAAGAACTTTGCAAAGTACCTCACATGTAGTAAGCACTTAGTACATGGTGCCAAACCAAATTCATTGTCATGAAGTTGATTCCAACTCATGTTGTTATTGTTGTTATGTGCCATCGAGTCGGACCAGACTCATAGCGACCCCTCCTTGGATTTCCGAGGCAGTATCACTACGGAAGTAGATTGCCCCATCTTCCTTCCAAGGAGTGGCTGGTGGGTTTGAACTGCCAGCCTTCTAATTAACAGTCAAGTGCCTTAGGCACTATGCTATCAGAGCTCCCATTCCAACTCATAGCGACCCCTATTTGGGTTTCCAAGGCTGCAAACCTTTAGGGAAGCAAACCACCTCATCTTTCTTTCACAGGGCAGCTGGTAAGTTCAAATCCCCAACCTTCTAGTTAGCAGCCAAATCCCTTAAACACTATACCACCAGAGTTACTATTATCTGGTTGAATACTGCTAAGAGATGAGAATAACTACAGACTCCTGGACTAGGGGAAAAAATCCCTGAAGAGAGAAGTCAGGGAGTCTAAAATGATTTCTAGCATATACTAGACTGTGGATAGGGTTTGGAGTTATATTTAAGTGTGCTTGCTACAGGTAAATGCCAGGAGACAAGGAATACTGCCTAAAATAACACCTGGTTCGTGATGTTGTTATTAGGTGCTGTCAAGGCACTTCCAACTCATAGCCACACTATGTACAAAAGAATGAAACATTACCCTGTCCTGTGCCAGCCTCACAATCCTTACTATGCTTGAGCCCATTGTTGCAGCAGCCACAGTGTCAACCCATTTCGTTGAGGGTCTTCCCTCTTTTGCTGGCCTTCTACTTTACCAAGCATAATAGCCTTCTCCAGGGACTGGTCCCTTCTGACAACATGACCAAAGTAGTTAACATTAAGTCTGGCCATTCTCACTTCCAAGGAGTATTCTGGCTGTACTTCTTCTAAGACAGATTTGTTCATTCTGGCAGTCCATGATATTTACATGATATTCTTCACCAATACCACAATTCTTCATCCTTTCCTTAGTCATTGTTCAGCTTTCACAATATATATGAAGGTATTGAAAATGACATGGCTTGGGTTACCAAAAACAAACAAACAAACTCACTGCCATCAAGTCAGATCCGACTCATAGCGACCCCTCCTTGGGTTTCTGAGGTGGTTTCACTACAGAAGTAGATGGCCCAACCACCTTTCCAAGGAGTGGCTGGTGGGTTTGAACCGCCAGCCTTCTGGTTAGCAGTCAAATGCCTTAGGCATTACACCACTAGAGCTCCTTAGGCTCACCTAAGTACCCACAGTAACATCTTTGCTCTTCAAGACTTTAAAGAGGTCTTTTACAGCCGATTTGCCCACTGCAATACAAGTCTGATTTCTTCACTGCTGCTTCCTTGGATGTTGATTGTGGATGCAAGGAAAATAAAATCTTTTACAACTGCAATCTTTTCTCCATTTATCATGATGTTGCTTATTTCTCTAGTTGTGAGGATTTTTGTTTTCTTTCTGTTGAGATATAATCCATAGTGAAGGTTGTAGTCTTTAATTTTCATCA
Source organism: Orycteropus afer afer (assembly GCF_000298275.1). Taxonomy (NCBI): domain Eukaryota; kingdom Metazoa; phylum Chordata; class Mammalia; order Tubulidentata; family Orycteropodidae; genus Orycteropus; species Orycteropus afer. The sequence continues at coordinate 17,867,326 of NW_006921615.1, forward strand.
GTAAGTGCTTCAAGTCATCCTCACTTCCAGCAAGAAATGTTGTCATCTGCAAATCACAGGTTGTTATGAGTCTTCCTCCAATACTGATGCCACGTTCTTCTTCATATAGTCCAGCATCTCGGATTATTTGCTCAGCATATAGATTGAATAAGTATGATGAAACAGTACAACCCTGACACACACACACCTTTCCTGATTTTAAACCATGGCCCCTTATTCTGTCTGAATTACAGCCTCTTGGTCTATGTACAAATCTCTGACAAACTGACAGACTAGTGCTGGTGCCTCATGATACTCTCTCAATAATTATTAGAAACAGAGATGAAAGGAAAGGAAAGACAGAAGGAGGGAGGGAGGGAGGGAGGAAGATAGATGAATTGAAACAAGAGTGGGTCTGAGCAATGGTCCTATAATTGTATTTGTATGATCTGAATTCCCAGTATAGTAGAGCTGACAAGGGACAAAGTTGCAATCACTTCTTAGTCACAGCCAGCTACCCAGAGGGACCGAGTAGTTGAACCTGTGGGCTTGAGACCATAGTCATAGGGGACATCAAGCTCAATTGGCATAAC
>NW_006921615.1:17867997-17871645 GCF_000298275.1 Orycteropus afer afer
AAAAAAAAAAAAAAAAAGGTCTACCTTTAGCATCATGCTCTTTTAAGAATTACCCATATGGTATCAAACTGACAACAGCAACTCAAAAGAGTATATAGGAATCGTAGGGGACAGTGAATTTATGATAATGGGGGAGCACAGCTCAGAAAAGGAGGATGAGAATGGTTATACAACTCAAAGAATATCATCAATGTCATTAAATGGTACACATAGAAATTGTTGAATTGATGTATATGTTTTGCTGTGTATATTCTCAACAAGAACGAAATAAAATTTTGAAAGAAAAAGAAAATAATGTATACATAGAATAAGGGAGAATGACTAAACAAATGCCTAAAAATAAATGTGACAGAATATGTGCAAGACCTCTAGACAGAAGAGCACCAAATATTATTAAGAGAAATTAAGGAAAACCTTACTAAATTGTGACATATTCATAGATTTAAAAACTTGATATTGTAAAGATGTCAATTTTTCCCAAAATTATCTATAGAATCAGTGCAATGTAAGTAAAAATTCCCTAAAAAATGTTATAGACATTAAAACATTTATTCTAGAATAAAAATGGAAATCCAATAAACCAATAATAGCAAAAATCATGTCAGGTCAACAAAGTAAGCTGATTTATTCTATCAGGTATCAAAATTTGTTTATGATTTTAGAAGGGACAGAAACATTTATTCACTTTTTTAAAAATTTATTGTGATAAAATATACATAACAAAACATTTGCCATTTTAGCTTTTTTTATATGTACAATTCAGTGGCATTAATTACTTTCACCATGTTGTGCAACCATCACCATCATCTATTTCCAAATATTTTTCATCACCCTAAACAGAAATTCAGTACCCCTTAAGCAATCACTTACCTTCTCCACCTCTCTTCAGTCTATGGTAACCACTAATAAACTTTTCACTTGCTTATTCTAGACATTCTATATAACTGGGATCGTGTAATATTTCTTCTTTTATGTCTGATTTAATTTACTCAGCACAATGTCTTTAAGGTTTGTCCAAGTCATAGTATGTATCAGAACTTCATTTCTCTTTGTGGCTGAATAATATTCTATTGTGTGTGTATTCTACATTTTGCTTATCCATTCATTTGTTGATGGACACTTGGACTGCTTCCATCTTTTGGCTATTAGGAATAATGATGCAATGAATATTGGTGTGCAAATTGTCTGTTTGAGTCTCTGCTTTCAATTCTGTGGGGTATATACGTAGGGGTGGAATTATTGTGTCTTCTGGCAATTCTATCTTTAATTTTTTTGGGGGAATCACCAAACTGTTATCCACAGTGGCTGCATCTGTTTACAATTCTATCAGCAATGCATGAGGGTTCTAATTTCTCCACAACCTCATCAACACTTATTTTTTTGTTTTTCTGATAATAGTGGAGGAGCTCCAGTGGCATGGTGCCTAAGGCATTTGACTGCTAACCAGAAGGCTGGTGGTTCAAACCCACCAGCCACTCCTCAGAAGACTGGGCAATCTACTTCCATATATACATCACCTTGGAAACCCAAGGAGGGGTTGCTATGAGTTGGAATTGACTCCATGGCAATGAGTTTCTTTCTTTTTCAGTGGGTATGAAATGGTATGGTATCTCATGGTAGTTTTGATTTGAATTTTCCTAAATGACAATGATATTCAGTATCTTTCCACGTGCTTACTTTTACATCTTTTTTAGTGAAATGTCTATTCAAGTTCATTGCTCATTTTTTAATTGGATTGTTTGTCTTTTTTTGTTGCTGTGTTATAGGAGTTCTTTATAATTCTAGACATTAAACCCATATCAGCTCTATCATTCCCAAATATTTTCTTCCATTATGTAAGTTGTCTCTTCACTTTCCTGGTAAAACTGTTTAATTCATAAAATTTTTAAATTTTGATGAAGTCCAATTTATCTATTTTGTCTCTTGTTGCACATGCTTTTTGCATCATAGCTAAGAATTCATTGCCAAAAACTAGGCCCAAAGCTTTGCATCTATGTTTTCTTCTAAAAGTTTATGGTTTTAGTTCTTCTCTTTAGGTCATTGATCCATTTTGAGTTGTGTTTTATATATAGTGTGACAGTTAATGTTGTGTGTAGACTTGGCTGCAGGGTGGGTTGGAGTGGCTGACCAGCTGGATCTAATTATTTCCCATGATGAGATTGTAATCACCTCCATGGTGGAATCTGCTGTGAGGAGCTAAGTAGTTGTCTTCAGTGTATGGCCTGCTTCCAGCGTATAAGGAGAAGCTTTGGGAAAGGTCTCTAGCTTTTGGCACATCTGGACCCTGCATCTGGCCAAGTGTTGGCCTGTCATGTTGCCTGCCAATTTGGGGATTTTTCCTGGACTTGAACCAGTGGCCTGCTGTGTTTCCTGCTAATCTAGGGACTGTGCCATTTTACCTGTTGACCTCAGGTTCATCAGCCTCAGCAGCCAGCAGGTGTATGCATTAAGAGCAGCCTGGAATAAGCGGCAGAGCTGAAGCCCAAGGTCGAGAGGTCGTCACCTAGCCCTTAGAGCTGGCACTCTGAATTTGGACTTCTAGCCTCCTAAACTGTAAGAGAATAAATTCCTGTTTGTTAAGCCGTATGCTTGGCGTATATCTGTTATAGCAGCACTAGAGAACCAAGACATATGTGTGATCAAAGTTTGTTTTAAAGATATAATTATTAAAGTCATGTGATACTAGTGCAAGCTTAGACAAATAAATATTAAAACATATTAGAAGCTAGAAACAACTTCTTGATTTATGGCAGAGACACAATCACAGAGCAATGGAGAAAGGACAATCTTTTCAACAATTGGTACTGTGTCAATTAGATATAGAAGGGGGAAATGAAGCCAAACCCTTCATACCATTCACAAAAGTCAATTCATTGTAGATTATGTTGTTGTTGTTGTTATGTGCCGTCGAGTCGGCCCCTACTCATAGCGACCCCTCCTTGGGTTTCCGAGGCAGTATCACTACGGAAGTAGGATTGCCCAACCTTCCTTCCGAGGAGTGGCTGGTGGGTTTGAACTGCCAGCCTAAAGCTTCTAGAAGATAATGGTGCCATTTATTAAGTTATTTTCTCTGACCTCTAAATCTGCCCCTTTATGTTCTGCTTTCTGATTCTGGGCCTAAGACTACATTTCCCCTTCATCACCTGACTCTCTACTAGGTTCTGCACTAGAGGCTGCTGGGGGTAATAAGAGATTGCTGATCAATGAGCATCTCCCCAGCAACAGGCCTTCATCCTAGCAGCAATTGGTTCTAGCTGCCAGCTTCTTTCAACACTCCTAAAACCAGTTTCAGGAGCTCTGGTAGCATAGTGCCTAAGGCACTTGACTGCTAACCAGAAGGCTGGTGGTTCAAACCCACCATCCACTCCTTGAAAGGAAAATGGGCAATCTACTTCGATAGTGATACGGCCTCAGAAACCCAAGGAGGGGTTGCTATGAGTTGGGTCCGACTCGGGCATATAACAACAACAAGAACCAGCTTCATCACACCCCAGCAGAGCTATTAGCACCAGATGCACATTATTCACTTCTTAGAAGTCTGAGTTTCAACTGTAGGGATCCTATCTTGAGCTTTTAGGTTCTGATAACCCCACCTCTTTCCCTTTGTTCTCCTAGCCTTAGGGGCAGTACCTGTTTCTTCAATTATTA
>NW_006921615.1:17874254-17880095 GCF_000298275.1 Orycteropus afer afer
ACACTGCATAACATGGATGAACTTGGAGGACATTATGCTGAGTGAAATAAGTCAATCACAAAAGGACAAATATTGTATTAGTCCGTTATTATAAAACTCAAGGAAAGGTTTATCAATGGAAGGAAATTTTCTTTGTTGGTTACCAGGGGTGGGAAGGGAGAGGGAGAAACACTGTTAGATAGACAGAGATAAGTATTGATTTGGGTGAAGTGAAGGGCGATGTATGAAATGTGAGCAATCAACATGGTGGCATTGAGGAAGAGAAAGACGTAGAGAGGTACATGGGAGGTACAGCAAAGATGAACCCTTTTGCACATACAGTACTACATTGTCAGTAAAGGCAAACATGGGTATATGGGAGGATAGGTGGGTGAACAGGCTGAACTATTAGATATGTCTATGAAGTGGGGAGTGTACCCAAGAGCATGTATAGGGTTGACAGACAATGGTCCTATAAGTTGATGTGAATGATCTTAGTTTCCAGGTGTGTAGTAGAGCTGACAAAGGACAAAGTTGTAGTCACTGGTTGGTCACAGCCAGCTACCCAGAGGGACCAAGTAGTTGAACCTGTGGGCTCGGGACCATAGTCACAGGGGACATCAAGCTCAATTGGTATAACATACTACACAACACATTGTTCCACCGCCTACTTTGGCGAGTAGCGACTGGGATCTTAAAAGCTAGCAAGCTGCCATTTAGATGCAACGATGGGTCTCTCTTTATCCAGAGCAAAGAAGAATGAGGAAAACCAAAAATTCATGGAAATAATTAGTCCTAGCAACTGGTACAGCATGTGATCCTCAGCCTATATGACTATGAGACCAGAAGAACTAGATGGTGCCTGGCTACCACTGTCTTCCACCTGGAAGGGGATCTATGTAGGAGATCCTTGATAGAGAGGGAGAACAATGTGGAACAAAACTCAAAATCATTTGGAGAAAAAAAAGGGAGGGGGGACCAGGTTTGCTGGTCTGCTAGATCCTGGTGGAACCACTGAGACTATGGCCCCTAGCTACGCTTCAGGTATGGCATTGAACCCACACCTGTGGCTTCCAGCCAAACAAAAGACAGGCATATGAATTGAACATTTACCTCAAGTAGATACACTCCTTGGAGAGAAAAATCATGGGAGAAAGAAGGGTTGTTTATGCACAGGGGGACATATCAGGGGGCAGGAGTGCATGGAGGGATGGACACAGGGAAGAGGTAACTATTGGGAGGAAGTGGGAGGGGAGCTGTTGCACTGTGGTAAATTGTGGTCAATGTCATGAGACAAAGTGTATGTGAACTGTTGTATGGAAAGTGAATTTGCTCCATAAATTTTCACCCAAATCACAACTTAAAAAAAAAAAAAAAAGAGTAGTTTTTCCACCCAGTCTCCCAGAGATGTAGAGGCTAGCCTAATGAATGCCCAGTGGATAAGGATTTAAGCATGAAGAGGAGACATTAGGCTAAAACCATGTTTTCCTTAGACAGCCTAAAATGACAACCAGGCATCTAGAATGGTGACCACTGAAACCACAATTTCCAGTCCAGTATTGCATCTAATTGTAGACTTCAAAGCTTTTTTCATTCTAAGCCAACATCACTAAATTCACCAACAGGTCACTATGGTCCTTCCACTTAGTGTGCCCAGCCTTGTTCTTAGGGCTGGAGACAGAGAAGTTCATCAGCTGCATATGCTACAGTCATATGGCAGAGGCTTTATACATTGCTTTTTTAAAATTCCTGTTATAAAGCATAATATATTTGCTTATAAAATATGAAAATCTCCATTGCCCTCTCCACTCCTCTTCAAATCTCCTTCCCTCCTGTGATAACACAATTAACATTTGAGGCTTTTTCCTTCCAGATTTTTTTCTTTGCGTGAACATAGAAATACACTCACACTTTCTCTTAAAATGAAAAAGAGATCACACTATATGTATTACTCGGTAACCTGCTTTTTCCCCTCAGTGCTTATCATAAACAACTTTCAATGGAAATACTTAGAACTCTACTTTATTCTTCTGGATGTTGCATTGTAGAGCAGACACTTGGTGCGCTTCCCAGATCCCCTCCAATATGTGTATTTTTTTTGCTTTAGCTGCCTACACTACAACTCTCTTCTGAAGCTGGTATTGGGCTTCTGGTGCCATTTTTCTGGCAAGCATGCATAGCTGGGAAGGCTTGCAGGATTATAAAAGCCAAGTTCCTTGCCTCCAGTTGGGAAAAAAAAAAAAAAAAAACCACTGCCATCAAATCAATTCTGATTCATAGCAATCCCCATTGGGGTTTCAAGGCAGTAAAATATATTAGATTGTTCCATCTTCCTTCCACAGAATGCTTGGTGGGTTTGAACTGCCAATCTTCTAATTAGCAGTCAAATGTCTTAGGCACTGTGCCACCAGAACTCCTCAGTTGGGACAAATCTGAGGTATGTTTTATACTCCAAAATTTCCCAAAGGAATCAGGCTGATGCTAGGACTTTGAAATCACACCCTGACTTGGCTTCTTCCCCTTCCCTGTCCTGCTTCCTGACTCCTTCACTGGGTCCCCCAGGCTGTACTTCTGTAATAAATGACTTATACAGGAATCCTCATCTTAGGGTGTGTCTAGGGAAGCTGGCCCAAGAGACATAATGTTCCATGGTGTACTAGTTGTTTTTGAGTCAACTCCAACTTACAGCATCCCCATGTATGTCAGATTAAAATTGCTCCATAGATTTTTTAACAGCTGATTTTTCAGAAGTAGATGATCAGGTCTTCCTTCCAAGGTGCTTCTAGGTGAACTTGAACCTCAAACCTTTCAGTTAGCAGCTGAGGACATTAACCTTTCGCACCACCCAGGGACTCCATCCCATGGTATATTGTTGTTGTTGTTGTTGTTGTGTGCTGTGGAGTTGGCCCTGACTCATAGCAACCCCTGCTTGGGTTGCCGAGGCAGTATCACTATGGAAGTAGATTGCCCAACCTTCCTTCCAAGGAGTGGCTGGCAGATTTGAACCACCAGCCTTCTAGTTAGTAGTCAAGTGCCTTAGGCACTATGCTACCAGAGCTCCTGTCCCATGATATAGGATGTGCCATAATTTACCTAACCAGTCCCTCCTATCAATGGTATTTATGTTGTCTCTGACTTATCCTATCTAAGACTCTTCTGCACACAAATTTGCATACTGGTCTTACGAAAGAATCCTTAGCTGCCTTCCATGAAAGCTTGGATAATCAAGTCAGTTGTCTGGTCTCCTGCCATCCTGGTTTAAAAATAAGAATGTAAACATGGCTGCAAGGAACCCACTACCTTTATTAGCAACCATGAAGATAAATGACTCAGCATGCTTGTTTATTTTTCCAGGAGTTAAATTAGGATCACAAAGTTCAGCCCACACAACTACCAGAACCGCCCTGGTCTCAGATTCCTAAGTAATCAATGGTTATTATCACATGGCCTCCCCAAAGGCTAGATATTGTTTACGAATTTTCAGATCAATGACTCAGAAAGAGTCCTTTGTCTGAGAAATTAAGAAGGAGGTTCAGAAAGGAATGATTACTCATTAGGAACTCTGTTATGGGGTCCTACATCACAATGTCTGCCTCTTTCTAACTCCTTGAACAGTCCCTAATAAAGAAAATGAAGACTTGATGATGGAAAAACATTATTCCTAATGTTAAAGATGACTATGAAATTTCCTAGGTGTTTCTCAAAGGAAAGGACTCTAAGTAGGTTGAATTTCTTTCTTTCTTTCTTCTCCCCCCCCCCCCCCCCCCCAATGAGGAGCTAGAAAATACGGAAATCTATTTGGAACACTTTTATTTTGGGAAAATCTGGTGGTGTAGTGCCTAAGGCATTTGACTGCTAACCAGAAGACTGGCAGTTCAAACCTACCAGCCACTCCTCAGAAGGAAGGTTGGGCAATCTACTTCTGTGGTGATACCACCTCAGAAACCCAAGGAGGGGTTGCTGAGTCGGATCCAACTTGATGGCAGTAAGTTTGGTTTGTTTGTTTTTTTATTCACTGAATAGTTCCAGAGGAAGATTCAAGATTGCAAAAGCTCCAACATATTAAATATGCCTAAAGGTAGACCTACCTCTTTTTAAAGCTGTCCAGGGCAATGAATGAAGTCAGTCCATTTACAACATGTAGTCATCATGTTAAAGAAAAGGTGTGGTGGTTGAATCTCTGAGTTGAATGACAGCTTGGCTGGGAGATAGAACATGAGATAGCAATACAGACATAATCACATTATCTCAACTATGGGGCCAGCTGGGTACAGACACGTAGAGCAGACCCCTGTGTGTGGTTTCATTCACATGCTAAGAAGGGCAGGCCCTATTTTTCCTCCTTAAAACAGATTCATTACTTACATCCCTATCTCATACTGACCCACCACCTATCCTGGAAAAAAAAATCCTCAACTAGTCCCTAAAAATTCATGTCCTCTCGTTTTAGACATCATCCAGAAAGCACAGAAAGAACCCACTGTTGTCGAATAGATTTCAACTCATAGCAACCTCATGGGACAGAATAGAACTATCCCATAGGCACTAGACTGCTAACCAGAAGGCTGGTGGTTCAAACACACAAGCAACTCCTCAGAAGGAAGATGGAGCAATCAACTTCCTTAGGGATACTGCCTCGGAAACCCAAGGAGGGGTCACTATGAGTTGGGTCCGACTCGATGGCACATAACAACAACAACAACATAGGGTTTCCAAAGATGTAAATCTTTACAGAAATGGACTGCCACATCTTTTCTCTTGCGGAGTGGCTGGTGGATACGAACTGCCAAATTTTCAGTAAGCAGTTGAGCATTTAACCACTGTGCCAGCAGGGGTCCTTTAAATTAAATCTTCTCCAGGAAGCCAAATCTGATGCTGAGAACAAAAGATTACTCTGCCATAAAGAGAAATGAAGATCTGATGCATGCTATAACATGGATGAGCCTTGAAAATACTATGCTGAGTTAAATGAGTCAGACAAAAAAGGTTAGATACTGTATGATCTCACTAATATGAAGAACCTAAAATAGAAAAATATACAGAATCAGAGTGGTACCAGGGGCAAGAGAGAGGGAGAAGGGGGGGAATTATTGTTCAGGAAACACTGACTCTTTTGTTCATGGAAGACAGAAAATTTGGCAAACGGTATTGGTGTAGGTTGCACATGATTGATCTAATTGATCTCACTGAATTGCATATGTGAAAATGACAAATTGGCAAATGCTGTGGCCAATTCTACAAATGATATACACTAAGGGTTCAGGTTTTATAATTAGACAGATGTGAGTTTGAATTGGTTCCTACAACTTGAAAGTTGTTCTCCCAATGTCTCTCTCATTGGTCTCTTTCTATCCCACTCTTACAATATCCTACTCTTTGTTTCTATAAGGGTGCTCCTAAATTTAACTCATTCTGCTAAGACTACCTAACTCCTAAAAGGGAATTTTCTACTACTGATTGGAAGGTAAAATGTTATAATAGTCTATAAGGGAATGATTGTGGAAAATATGGTATCTATACAACATAGAGACCTCTTTAAGTTTTAAAAAGTTATATATATATATATAATTTAATATACAAGCTATTGAGGAACTGTGGATTCAAAGAAGTCTCCTCATTTTTTAATTGATTGTGACTCATGGTGACCACATGGGTTACACAGGAGAATTGCTCCATAAGGTTTTCTTGGTCACACCATACACAAAAACGAACTCCAGATGGATCAAAGACTTACATATGAAATCTAAAATTATACAGTTCCTCAAGGAAAATCTAGGGGCAAATTTAAGGGCCCTAATATATGGCATAAATAGACTATCAAGCATAACTCAAAATGCACAAACAGCAGAAGAGAAACCAGAT
>NW_006921615.1:17881860-17884789 GCF_000298275.1 Orycteropus afer afer
ATGTAGGAGATCCTTGATAGAGAGGGAGAACAATGTGGAACAAAATTCAAAATCATTTGGAGGAAAAAAAAGGGGGAGACCAGGTTTGCTAGTCCAATAGAGCCTGGTGGAACCACTGAGACTATGGCCCCTAGCCATCACACCTGTGGTTTCCAGCCATACAAAAGACAGACATATGAGTGGAACATTTACCTCAAGTAGATACACTCCTTGGAGAGAACAATCATGGGAGAAAGAAGTGCTGCTTATGTACAGGGAGACAGCTCAGGGGGCAGGAGTCCACGGAGGGATGGACACTGGAAAGAGGTAACTGTGGGGAGGAGGTGGGAGGGGAGCTGTTGCATTGTGGTAGATTGTGGTCAATGTCATGAGACAGAGTGTATGTGAACTGCTGTATGGAAAGTGAATTTGCTCTGTAAATCTTCACCCAAATCACAATAACAATAAATAAATAAAATAAAATAAAAAGGTTTTCTTGGCTGTAATCTTTATGGAAGCAGGTTGTCAAGTTTTTCTTCTGTGATGCCTTTGGGTTGGTTTAACCCACCAATCTTTAGGTTAGCAGTCAAGTGCAGGCCATTTGTGCCATCCAGGAACCTCAAAGAAGTCTGTTGTTTGTTAAACCAAAAATCAAACTCACTGCTATTGACTCAGATCCAATTCATAGCGACCCCTCCTTGGGTTTCCAAGGTGGTATCTCTACAGAAGAAGACCACTCAGACTTACTTCCGAGGAGAGGCTAGTGGGTTTGAACTGCCAGCCTTCTGGTTAGCACTCAAATGCCTTACTGTCTAGTTAATTCTGACTTATGGTGACCCCATATGTGCAGAGTAGAACTTCTCCATAGGATTTTCAAGGTTGTGAATTTTCAAAGCAGATAGCTAAGCCTGTGGGTAGATTCATACTACCAACCTTTTGGCTAATAGTTGAGGACTTAACCATTTGCACCTCCAAGAAGTCTAAAGGAACTAAATTCAGTAGAGAGAGAGGAGACCTTCTAGGTGAATGGAGATCAACAGTCACTTTCTGTCTGCCTTGGAGGCAATTGCTGAGATAAGAATGAGTGCTGGCAGCAGTGGGGAAGGAGTGAAGTGCACCCAACTCCACACATCTTTCTGCCTGACTAAGCAGTAGTAGCAGCTTCGTTCCTACAGTCCCACATTGCTGCTGTTGCCTGCAACAAGAAAGACACTGAAATGTACACAAAAGATATAAACAACGAGGCAAATACTATTACACACACAACATTGCATCACTAGCTCCAAATACCAGGCTATGGATTAACGGATAGACAGGTGAGAAGAGCAGATGGGGATAGGCGAACAGGAATACACTCTAAACCAAGGATAGATTTGCTGAAGATAATCTTACATATGGGAGCTCTGGTAACATAGTGCCTAAGGCACTTGACTGCTAACCAAAAGGTTGGCAGTTTAAACCCACCAGCCACTCCTCGGAAGGAAGGTTGGGCGATATATTTCCGAAGTGATACTGCCTTGAAAATCCAAGGTGGGGTCGCTATGAGTCGGGTCTGACTCAACGGCACATAACAACAACAACAACAAACTTACATATGTACTTTTACTACAAAATTAGCTGCATACATTACAGAAGCAACAGAAGACCATGAAGGTTAGAGTAACTTCTCAGAGACAACCAAACATCTTGTGAGAGAGAATCATCAGGCTTGGGAGCTCAGGATCATAGTCTGGGGAGACATCATACTATGGCCCCAGGTTACCCTTCAGGCCCAGAAATGGACTCACTTCCATGGATTGGCTTTCAGCCCAATAGTAGAATGGCCTACGTGCAGAATACCAACCCCACAGTGATGTACCCATGTACCCCTTGGGTCAGTCTGCCATGAAACACCAGAGGGGTAGCACTCACTGAGAGGGAAAGCTGAACAGACAAGAATGCAAAAAAAAAAAAAAGAAAGAAAGAAAGAAAACCTTACAGAGCGCAGATCTACTTTAAAAAAATGAATGGGTGGATAGAGGATTGGACCTGCCATAGGCTGAGGGAGGGTGATATATAGGAATACATCACTTAACATCCATTCAGGCAATGAGCAACTACATGTAGTCTGTGGTCCCATAAGGTTTTTGTTTACTTATTTTTTTTAAGGGAGAGCAGCTCTCCTTTTATTATTCTCCTCAAATGGTTTTAAAGATTGTAAACCCAGACCCTTGCAGCTCTGGGCCATGACTCAGATCAGGCAGATGAGGCAGAGGACACGTCTCTGGATGTGGGCTCTCAGGCTTTGTCTGGCAGGAAGGCAGCAGCAACAGCAATGGGGGCCTGCAGGGCTCAAGCTGCTACTGTTGCTCAGTCAGGCAGAACAATGTGTGAGACTGGGCGCACTCCACTCCTTCCCCACTCTCTTCCTTCACTCTGCTCCTATCCCCATCCTCCCAGTCACCACTGCTGCCAGCAACCATTCTTCTAGGCTCTGCCAGCAGCTCCAGAAGCAGCACCAGCAAGTGACAATGATGACTGGAAGCAGGATCTCTTAAGGTTTTAATATGGTGTTCACATAATGTCAAATCACATAATGTCCTATTTCACAGAATGTAGCATGGACTTTAAGTGACACATACCTATATAATGCCTGAGATGCAGGGTTTTGTGGAGATTAAAGGAGATAAAAATATATAAACATATATATAAGATAAAATATCTAGTGGCTTCCTCCCAACCCCAATCCGTGCCCTCTGAACTCCCAAAGTTTGCAATCCACATTGATTTAGACTTAGGCAACCTTAAACCTGGAAAAGGTTACTCTAGTTCAGTGGGTCTCAACTCTGGCTATGTATTAGAATCACCTAGGGAATTTGGATGTGTTAATTATCACTGGTGACTGGAATGCAAAAGTTGGAAACAAAGAAGAATCACCGGTAGTTGGAAAATTTGGCCTTGGTGACAGAAA
>NW_006921615.1:17888234-17889407 GCF_000298275.1 Orycteropus afer afer
TGGTTCAAACCCACCAGCCACTCCTCAGAAGGAAGATTGGGCAATCTACTTCCATAGAGATGTTGTTGCTGTTGTTATGTGCCATTGAGCCTCCTTGGGTTTCCCAAGGCAGTATCACTACGGAAGTAGATACCTTCCTTCTGAGGAGTGGCTGGTGGGTTTGAACCGCCAGCCTTCTGGTTAGCAGTCAGGTGCTTTAGCCATTATGCTACCAGAGCTCCCATAGAGATACTGCCTCAGAAACCCCAGGAGAGGTCACTATGAGTCGAAATCAACTCAACAGCAATGAGTTTGGGTGTTTTTTGTTTTGTTATGAATTTAGTTCAACCCCTTCATATCATTCCTTATATTTCAGGTTAATTTTTTTTTTTTTTTCACAATTATGGGATTTATTAGGGAAGTAACAGGCTGTAATTCAGCTTCAGGAATGTGCTCATATACAATTCTTCCGTCAGGACAGTCTCCCCTCTGCTATGCCCTCTGGCATGCCTCTCTGGCCCTTGGCCTCTAGACCTGGCTTCTGCCCTGCTCTGGCAATTGTTACAAAGCTCTTTTACCTCTGCCGATAGGTACACACCCCACTCTGCCAGCAATCTTCTTCCCCAAGGGCACTCAGCTTTCCCAGTCCATGGGCCGGCAAGCTCTCAACTTTGTCTCCTGCTTCTTGGCTCTGCTGCTGCTGTCTCTCAGCTGGGCATATCTCTTCCAAGGAGGTCCAAATCAGTGATCTCGGGTCCAAGGACGCACTCTACTTCACCTCCAACTCTTCTCTCTCTCTCTTTTTTTTGTTTTTAATTGTGATGTGGGTTAAAGTTTACAGAGCAAATTCACTTTCCATACAGCAGCTCACATATACGTTGTCTAATGACACTGACAGTTTACCCCAATGCAACACCTCCCCTCCCACTTTCTCCCAATAGTTACCTTTTCCCTGTGTCCATCCCTCCATGCACTCCTGCCCTCCTGAACTGTCTCCCTGTGCATAAACAGCCCTTCTTTCTCCCATGATTGTTCTCTCCAAGGAGTGTATCTACCTCCGGTACATGTTCAACTCTTATGCTTGTCTTTTATTTGGCTGGAAGCCACAGGTGTGAGTTCAATTCCAGACCTGAAGGGCAGCTAGGGACTATAGTCTCCGTGGTTTGACCAGGCTCTATCAGACCAGCAAACCTG
>NW_006921615.1:17890608-17897014 GCF_000298275.1 Orycteropus afer afer
CTTGACGGCACATAACAACAACAACAACATGTGTTAATGAGGCAAGATTAGAGTAGATTATATGTTGAGTTACAGCCTTACAAGAGGGCTTGACTCAAGTCCCATCCTTACTCAAGTCACATCTTGGCTTGAGCCACAACTTTTGTCTTACAAGTGATAAAAGGGAAAAGAGCAAACAGAGAGCAGGTACCTTACTACTACCAAGAAAAGAGCCAGGAGCAAAGCATGTCCTTTGGACCCAGCATTCTACGCTGAGAACCTCCTAGACCCAGGAGAATATTGATGCCAAGACACAGAGAGAGCTTCAAGGAATGCTGGGCCCACAGATATTGAAGGGAGACAAAGATTCTCCACTAGAGCTGGTGCCCTGAATTTGGACTTCTAGCCTCCGAAACCATGAGGAGCTCTGGTAGCATAGTGCCTAAGGCACTTCACTACTAACCAGAAGTCTGGCAGTTCAAACCCACAAGCCACTCCTCGGAAGGAAGGTTGGGCAATCTACTTCTGTAGTGATACTGCCTCGGAAACCCAAGGAGGGGTCTCTATGAGTCGGGTTTGACTTGACGGCACATAACAACAACAAATCATGAGAGAATACAGTTCTGTTTTTACTACATCCATTTGTACTATTTCTGTCATAGCAGCATTAGGTAATTATGACAGAATGTGTTCAATAAGTATTTGTGAAGGGGTTGATGAAATAAATACCCATGAGGGTTAGAATTCAACCCATGAGGGTCAGAGTTTAAGAACTCAACATCAACAATAAAAATGCATTTTTAAAACAATAAATATGATACTACAAAAAAAAAAAAAGGAGGGAGAATGAAATTCCCAAGCCAGAAAAACTAACACATTATACTCTTGCCTTGGCCAAGGAAAACTGGAAGTAAATAAATGTACAGGGAAATCACATCAATAAAGTGAAAGGAAGGATCCATTGTCATTTCAAAAGACTCTCTCCTCCCTCAAGATTCTTACTTTTCTGGAAACACACTGGGTTTTCTTTAATCAAGTTGAATCTAGCAAAACAGAAGGCATTGGTTGGCTTTATGGTCAGACAAGTCCAGGTTTGATGTCTGCTCTATCAAATTATTTAACCTCTCAAATTACTTACCCTCCAAGCCTGAATTTTCTATATAAAATGGAAAAAATATAACTAGCTTCTGAAGTTGCCAGAGCACTGTTGGCATAGTGCCTAAGGCATTTGACTGCTAACCAGAAAGCTGGTAGTTCAAACCCACCAGCCAATCCTCAGAAGGAAGATTAGGCAATCTACTTCTGAAGAAATATCACCTTGGAACCCAAGGAATGGTTGCTATGAGTCAAAATAGACTTGATGGCAGTGAGTTTTTTTTTTTTTTTTTAATGTTGTGGGGAAGATTAAATGCTGTAAGACTAAAACATCTAACCTATAATAAGGATTCAAATATTAATGAAGACTTCTCATACTACATTCCCTAGTAAGAAAATCAAGTAAATTCTCTAGCCCTGACTCCCAGAACCTTCTGCTACAGATTGAATTGAAACACAAAAATACATGTGTTGGGAATCCTAACCTCTATGCTTGTGGTAGGAACTCTGGTGGCATAGTGCCTAAGGTGTTTGACTGCTAACCAGAAGACTGGTGGTTCAAACCCACCAGCCACTCCTCAGAAGGAAAACTGGGCAATCTACTTCCATAGAGATACCACCACCTTGCTATGAGTCTGATTCGACTCAATAGTAGTGAGTTTGATTTGGTTTTTGGTATGCTTGTGGTTATAATCCCATTTGGGAGTGGATTGTCTTTGTCATGTTAATGAGGCAGGATTAGTGTAAGGTGTGTCTTGAGTCAATCTTTTTTGAAATATAAAAGAGATTAAACGAAAGAGCAAAGCAGAGATGGGAGGCAAGGCTCATGCCAAGCCACATTAAGATTGCCCAGAAGCAGAAGCTCAAAAGAGGCAAACACTATCTTCCAAAGCCAACAGAGAAAGCCTTCCCCTAGTCCAGGCACCCTGAACTTGGACTTCTCACCTCCTAAACTATGAGAAAATAAATTTCTGTTTGTTAAAGCCATCCATTGTCATACTTCTGTTATAGCAACACTAGATAACTAAGACACCTTCTGACACCAAGACTGACAACTGACAAGATATAAAAGTTTCCCTTCCATTAAGACTCAAAAAGGTTCAAATGGTTAAGAAGGGTCTGGAAGATAAAACATCATAGAAGTGGGATGGGTACAGAGACCAGGACTGGCCAAGGAAATGCAAGCTGGGCTTTTCTCTTCACAAAGGGAAAGCTGAATTCTTGAACCAACTGGATTTGTTTTCCTTTGTTTTAGGCTTGGCTTGGACTATCCAAAAAGCAGTGGGTGGATGGATGTCACTGCCTATTTCCTCTCAATTGTTTTTACAGACCTACATTTTTAGAGGACTAATTGTTGAAGTCCTCTTCTTTCTTCCCCACAAGAAAAGGGCTTTGTTCAGCAGTTAAATCAAGCTGTCTGAGATGAAAAGTCTTTCCATTTTAGATCAAAGTTTGGCCCCCAAGAGAAAAGAAATATTGCCACTTTTTCATTAGGCGACAAAGTTTTCTCCCTCAGAGATTGAACTGGAGTTTTCCACCCAACAGAAAGACGGGTCCGCCATTTACATATACTAATGTCTGAACACTAGGAAGTAAGGTCCGCGTTACCATAGCAGGGAATGAAGACAATTATTTTGGCATCTTGTTTCTACTTCTAATGAATGAATGAATATAAGCAAAGGCTGCCCTTGATTGATCTACAAAATGGCCTCAGTCCTCTATCTTATTTTGTCTGAGACTTACTGCATTTCAAGGTCTGCAAAGCCAGGCTCCTAGGGAAAGGTGAGGTGGTATATACACCAGTTGTTGCCATCTCAGAGAGGTTATGTGGGTCCCCGTTTAGTAAAACTGACTTTTTTCTCTGTTGTAGAGCCCCTGAGAACTTCTTATTGCTGTGGAAAGCAATTGTCTACTCTGAGATCAAAGAATTTTTTTTTTTTTTCCTTTTCCTGTGGTTTAAAACGTTTCTGTGTGAAATGCTTCAGTTGTTTCTTTGGGAAATATTGCCAAAGTTTCTTGTGTAAGTCACATAGCAAATTCACTTCTAAAACAGGAGACTCTAAGGAAGCTTGCGTCTAACAAAGTAGACAGCTATCATCAAAAAGCAACCCAGAAAAACACTGTGGCTGAGGGAAGAAATTAGGATGTTGAAGGCATAGCATGGACAATGTTTGGGAAACAGGGATGTGGAATTAGCTTTCAGAAGTGGGAAGGAAATTGTTCTCTTATTGTATTCATCAGCTTCGAGCCTTTTTCTTAAAGCTACACAGGACTCTTGATGCACACCTCATCCTGGAGCATTGTTTTCTCTCTGTCTGCTTTCAAGGCAGTAACTCTCACTGAGGCGGCATTGGTGGTTCAGTGGTAGAATTCTTACCTTTGTTGCAGGAGACCTGAGATCGAATCCTGGCCAATGCATCTCACACAAAGCCACCACTGTCTGTCAGGGGAGGCTTGCATGTTGCTGAACAAGTTTCACTGGACGAGGAAGAAATGCCTGGTGATCTTTTTCCAAAAATCAGCCAGTGAAATTCCTATGAATCTCAACAGTCCCATCCCCAGCCCATCACAGGGATGGCAGCATTTTGTTCCATTGTGCGGGAGGTCATCATGAGTCCGGGGCCAACTTGATGGCAGCTAACAACAACAAATGTCACTGAAAAGAAAGCTGGGTCATGAGTCAAGTAGTTTTAGTCCCAGCTTCTATAGTATCTGAAATTGTCTTCCCTCTGTGAGCCTCTATTTCCTCATTGAACTAGAGGATCTTGAAGGTCCCACCCAATTCTCGCAATTTAGATTTCTAAGACCAAAATATTCGTATTATAATGAATTTATGCTTCTCTTTGAATGAATATTTTTCTCATTTATCTCCTATAAATATCCCTCTTAGTCATTAGCACAATTGAACCATTATAAGAAACTACTGCCTTTGAGTCATTCTGACTTATGGCAACCTTTTAGGACAGAGTAAAACTGCCCTGTAGGGGTTTCAAGGCTGTAAATCTTTACAGAATCAGACTTCTTCATCTTTCTCCCTTAGAGTGGCTTGTGAGTTTGAACTATGACCTTTTGGTTAGCAGCCTAGTGCTTTAACCACACCTCCATCAGAGCTCCTCTAAACCATAATAGGTATTTCACAAATTCTGAATGAATGCGTGAAACCGGCCTTCCTCACTTCTATCACCATCCTTGAGTGGCATTTCTAGGAGGCCAACATGTCTTTGTCCTTAAATAACCTTTTCATCTTCTCATACCACCCTAATTCTTTGTGAGCTGTGGATTTTAAAAAAGCAAGAATTACTTGCCCAGATATAATCTCCTTGCAATAGAACTCATTTACTATTGTGTAAGAAGGTCCAGATTCTTGACTGTGCTAACACATGCTTTAGGATCTGACTTGACCTGGAGCACCTGCTGAATATGTTCTGCCCTGGGTACTGTGCCCACAGTCATATCTGGTCTGAATTGAAATATGGTTAGTGGTTTGTTTGTTCTAAAAAAGAGTAGGCAATCAGATTGGTCTGGAGAAACCATAGTCTCTCCAGAAATTCCTTTCCACATTGACCAAAATCATATTCCTATGGCTTGTGGTGGTGAAGCTGTGTTGGAGAACTGAGCATTTTTATCTTCACTAAACGTGCTTCATTTTGTGCCCCCTGTATGTGCAATGCTTTCTTAGTCCCAGCAACTGAGTTAGCATCAGGCTCTTCCTTTGGGACCTGAGGCTCGGAAAGCACCAAACAGCTTAGCACCCTCTCTTCTCCATAGCCTGAGGAAACAGATAGCTAACATGTTTAACTCCAAAACCTTAGAAGTTATAAGATGACAGAATAATTTGTCTTTCACCTTCTTCCTCACTACATTTGAGAAGATCTGCAATGAGACGCTGGTAGGTGAACTCACAGCCCCTAGGGGAGCATCATGGGAAAATGGCTGCCTTCAGTTGATGGCTCATATTTACAAATGAGATTGGAGTGACAATACCCCAAGGCCAGCCTGTTCAAAGTGGCCAGTGTCCTCACTCCCCTTCAAATAGGACAGAGGATATTTCTCAATCTGTCACAGCAGATTTACATCTAATTTCTTATTCCTCTATTCTTGTCATTCATGACTAACTTCATCCAATGATACATTCTGGAATTTAATAACAAAAAACTGTTTTAGACTCAGTTGTCCTTAAATCTTGGAGTTGGACAAAAAATGCTAAATTGTCTCAGGGTCAGAAACTATTTCCAATCATTGCAATGGGGCTTTATAAGTGAGATATATCTCTCTCACCCTCTCTCCTCTTTTTCTTCTTTAATGAAATGTTTATCTGAAATGTTTATCTGAAATGTTTGGTTTCTTCTCCTATAGTTATCATGGCTATCTTGGAAATGTAAAGACCTAAGCATTCCTAGTGAATGATTAGATCTTAGCTCTGTAGGGGTGCTGACAAGTCTGTAAAACATTTTGTATTTCTAACACTTAACAGCAATGACTTGTACATAATAGGATTCAACAATCACTTGTTAATGGAGCTGGTCCCTCCTACCAGTTATATCCTAAAAGCTTAACTGGAAAACTAAAACCAGCGGTAGCTCAATCCAAGACCAAACTCAATTCCGAATCATAGCGCACCTTATTGGGTTTTCAAGGCTGTAAATCTTTATGGAAGCAGACTACCTCATCTTTCTTCCACAGGGTGGCTAGTGGGTTTGAACCACTGACCTTTTGGTTAGCAGCCAAATGCCTAACCACTATCCCACCAGAGCTCTCTGGACAGTAGCTGAATCTGTTTTTTTGGAAAAAAAAAAACAAAAAAACTTTTCAGGGCATTACTTTCAGGTGGGACTATTTTCATCCCCCCCCCAGCATTTCACCCTCCCCCTCCTCTTCCCTCCCCAGGGTTCCAACCAAACACCTGAGAGAAGTCTTCCATGATAACTACACACAAACGAGGTTAACATGAGAGGATGCCTCTATCTTGTGGGTCAGCCATGGCCAGGACTGTCCCAGACAGAAATAGTAAATGTTTAATATTCTGGATGGTGAAAAGCAAGGAGTTCATAGAAATCAGAGAATTGCAGAAATGGTAAGATACTTAAAAACTCATCTATAACAAATTTCCATGAGTTCATAGTGATATAAATAAATGACTGAATAAGTAAATAAATGAGAAGGGACAAATATTCCTTACAGAAGAATTATAAATAACAAATGTAAAAGGAATGAAGGAAGTAGAAAACCACCATTAGAACACTACACAGTAACAAAAAATAAGTAAATAATAAATTACTGTATCAATATTCATTAATAAACATTAAGTACATAAAATAAAAATAAAGTATCT
>NW_006921615.1:17903815-17910436 GCF_000298275.1 Orycteropus afer afer
GTAGTTTGGTAACATAGGGACTGTGCCTTTTTACTCAACAACCTTGGGACTTCTCAGCCTCAGCAGCTGTCTGAGTGAAGAAATGCCTCTAGCTTCAGTGGGCTGGGAGCAGGAGGCAGAGCTGGACCCCAAGGTTGAGGGGCTTTCACCCAGCCCCTAGAGCCTGGCACTTTGAACTTGGACCTAAAGCTTCCAAATTGTAAGAATAAACTCCTGTTTGTTTAAGCCATCCCATTTGTGGTATATTCTTGTCAGAGTGGTACTAGGTACCCAGAACAGAAACCCAATGAGAGTCTCTATGAGTCAGAATTGACTCAATGGCAATGACTTTGTTTTTTTAAAAAGCAAGATACACTAATGGACACTTGTTAAAGAATGCTAAAGTCAGAGGGCAAGGAATAGGGACCTCAGTTTTATAACTACAAGGAACTGAATTCTGCCAACAACCTGAATGAGCTCGGCAGAGGAACCCAAGCTCTAGAAGAGAAATCACTTTAGCCTAGTGAGACCCTGAGCAAAGAACCTAATTACACAATATCCAGGCTTCTGACCCATAGAAAGTTTGAGGCAATAAATGAGTGTTGTTTTATGCTGCTACATTTGTGGTGATTTGTTACTCTCCTTACTCAAAATGAGTAACTGATAAATGTTATTGTGTGCTGTTGAGTCAATTCTGACTCATACATAACATATATCATAGAGTAGCAATGCCCTGTGGTGGTTATATTTGTATGTCAATTTGGCTAGGTCTGGTTGAGTGGCTGGGCAGCTGGATGTAGTATTCTCCAGGGTGATATTGGTAATTAACTCCATAGTGGAATGTACTGGACCAGCTGAGTAGCTGCTTTAGGGAGGTGGTCTGCTTCCCATATATAAGAAACAGCTTTGGGAATGGTCTCCAGCCTATGGCATGCTTGAACCCTGCATGTAGCCACATCATTGTTCAACAGCTTGCCATGCTCTGGCCTTGGGACTTTCAATGGACTTGAATTAATGGTCTGCAGTGTGGTTTGGTAACATAGGGACTGTACCTTTTTACTTGTCAACCTTGGGCTTGCCAGCCTCAGCAGCCAGCAGCTGTCTGACTAGAGAAAAGCCTCTAGCTCCAGTGGGCTGGGAGCAGGAGGCAGAGCTGAAGCCCAAGGCTGAGGGGCTTTCACGCAGCCCCTAGAGGCCTGGCACTTTGAACTTGTACTTAAAGCCTCCAAATTGTAAGAATAAACTCCTGTTTGTTAAAGCCATCCCATTTGTGGTATATTCTTGTCAGAGCAATACTAGGTAACCAGAACATGCCCCCATAGGGTTACCTAGGCAACAAACAGGAGTAGATCACCAGGTCTTTTCTCCTGCAGAGCAGCTGGTGGGTTCAAACCTCTGACCTATCAGTTAGCAGCCAACCACTTAACTATTGTGCTACCAGGGCTCCTTAACTGATACATAGTACATACAAAAAGTGATTCAAAATGGATTATAGACCTAAATGTTAAACCTAAAACTGTAACACTTCTAGAAGGAAAGATAAGAGAATATCTCTATGACCTTGGAGTAGACAAAGATTTCAAACACTAAAATAAAATGATCCATAAACAAAGAAAATCAATAAATTGGGTTTCATCAATATCCATTAAGACTTTCTGCTCTTTGAAAGACACAGTTAAGACAAAGAAAAGACAAGCCACTGACTGGGAGAAAATATTTACAAGTCCTAACCTTAAATCACATACCTGTATCTGGAATATATAAAGTACTTTCAAGACTCAATATGAAGAAAACAACACAATTTTTCTAAACGGGCAAAAATTTTGAACAGACACTTATACAAAGAAGAGATATGGGGTAAACAACCATATAAAAGATGCTCAACATCATTAGTTATCAGGTGTGATACTTAAGGTTGTGTGTCAACTTGGCTGGACCATGATTCTAAGTGGTTTAAGCAGTTAGAATGTAATCATCCCCATGATGAGATCACATGTAATGTAATCACTTCCATGATGAATATGCTATGAGCTGCCAATTAGTTGAAAGGGAGTGTCCTCAGGGGGGTGGCCTGTTTCTCAGGATGTCCTGGGAAAATTCTCTGGCTTCTGCTGGATCTGGATCCTGCATCTAGCTCATCATCATCTGGTTCCTGGAGCTGAACCAGTGGCCTGCCTAACTGACTGCTGATATTGGGATTGTTGCCTTCACAGCCTGTGAGCAAACAATCTGCCAGTTTACCTGCCGATCTTGGACTCATCATCCACCTAACCAGCAGCAGCCTGCTGTACTGCCTGCTGATCTTGGGTTCATCAGCCCCTGCAGTTGTGTGAGTCAGGAACCACCTCCAGCTTGACATTTGACCCACAACCTTGGAATTTGCCAGTCTCTACAACTGTGTGAGCCATTTCTCTGAGATAAATTCTCTCTCTCTCTCTCTCTTTCTCTTATACATAGTATGCACATATAAAACCAAAAAAACCAAACTCACTGCCATCAAGTCAATTCCAACTCATAGTGACCCCCTTTGGGTTTCTGAGGTGGTAAATCTTTACAGAAGTAGATTGCCCAGTCTTCCTTCCATGGAGTAAGCTAGTGAGTTTGAACTGCCAACCTTCTGGTTAGCAGTCAAATGCCTTAGGCACTACACCATGAGAACTCCTTAAATATGTGTGTGTGTGTGTGTGTGTGTATGCTATAGTGTTTTTACTTCTCTATGAGACCCAGCCTAGGACATCAAGGAAATGCCTACTAAAAATATAATGAGAAAGCACTATTATAATAGATACCTACACCTATTACCCACTGCCATTTAGTCCATTCTGACTCATAGCAACCCCCATTTGCTGGAAACCCTTTGGGTTTCCAAGTCTGCAAATCTTTATGAAAGTAGATTTTCTCCTCTTCCTCCTGCAGAGTGGCTGGTGGGTTTGAAACACCAACCTTCTGGTTAGCTGCCAAATGCTTTATCCACTATACCATGTTGTTGTTGTTGTTATGTGCCGTCGAGTCAAACCCGACTCATAGCGACCCCTCCTTGGGCTTCTGAGGCAGTATCACTACGGAAGTAGGATTGTCCAACCTTCCTTCTGAGGAGTGGCTGGTGGGTTTGAACCGCCAGCCATCTGGTTAGCAGGCAAGTGTCTCAGCCACTATGCTACCAGAGCTCCCACTATACCATGAGAGCTCCATAAATATCTATTGTTGTTGTTGTTGTTGTTATGTGCCATCGAGTCAGCCCCGACTCATAGCAACCCCTCCTTGGGTTTCCGAGGCAGTATCACTATGGAAGTAGGATTGCCCAACCTTCCTTCCGAGTAAATACCTATTAGAATGTCTAAAACTAAACACTGGCCATACATACTGGCTTAGTTATCTAGTACTGCTGTAATAGAAATATCACAAGTGGATGGCTTTACAAACAGAAATTTATTTTTCTCACAGTTTAAGAGGCTAAAGTCCAAGTTCAGGGTGTTGGCTCTAGGGGAAGGCTTTCTCTCTCTGTTAACTGTTGGGAAAAGTCCTTCTCACTTCAGCTTATGTTTCCTGTTTCCTTAGAAATCTCCATGTGGCTTGACATCTATCTTCCCCATTCTCCACTTACTTAATCTGCTCCTTTTATATAAGAAATTGACTCACAATAACCCTACACTAATCCTGCCTTGCTAACATAACAGAGACAACCCATTCCCAAATGGAATTATAACCACAGGCACAGAGGTTAGGATTTACAACACATGTTTTTGAGGAACATAATTCAATCCACAAGACATACCAAGTTTAGGTGAGGATGTGGAGCAACTGGAATACTCGTACACTGCTAAAGGGAATATAAACTGGAACAATCCCTTTGGGAAACAATTTGAAAGTTTCTTTAAAAGGTTAAGTATATACTTTGTTGTTGTTGTTGTTTGCCGTCAAGTCGCCCCGACTCATAGCGACCCCTCCTTGGGTTTCCGAGGCAGTACCACTACAGAAGTAGGATTGCCCAACACTTACCATATGCAAATTCGCTCCTTGATATTTACCCTAATGAAAGCTTATGCCCCTACAAAAACTTGTACACAAATGTTCACAGCAGCTTTGTTGATAAAACACAAAACTGAAAACAACTCAAATGTGATATATGCATACAATGAAATACCACTCAGCAATAAAAAGGAATGCATTATCAATATATGAAACAATGTGGATGAGTTTCAAATAATTATGCTGAGTGAAATTTAGGCAAAAGAGTACATACTATATGGTTCCATTTACACAAATCTAGAAAAAACAAAAGTCTAGAAAAGACAAAAATAGTAACAAAAATAAGACCAATTGTTGTTGTTAGGTGCTGTCAAGACAGTTCCCACTCATAGCAACCCTATGTACACTAGAATGAAACACTGCCCAGTACTGCACGATTCTCACAGTTGTTGCCATCCTTGAGTGTATCATCATAGCCACTGTGTCAATCCATCCCATTGAGGGTCTTATCCTTTTTTTTGCTGACCCTCTACTTTACTAAGCATGATATCCTTCTTCAGGGACTGGTCCCTTCTGACAACAAGGCTGAAGTATGAGAGATGAAGTCTGACCATTCTCACTTCTAAGGAGCATTCTGGCTGTACTTCCTCCAAAACAGATTTTTGCATTCTTCTAGCAGTCCATGGTACATTCAACTTTCTTAACCAATACCACAATTCAAATACATCATTTCTTTGGTCTTCTTTTTTCATTGTCCAGCTCTCACATGCATATGAGCCTATTAAAAATATCATGGCTTGGGTCAGGCCCACCTTAGTCTTCAAAGTGACATCTTTGCTCTTTAACACAAAAGAGGTCTTTTGCAGCAGGTTTGCCCAATGCACTGTCATTTAATTCCTTGACTGCTGCTTCCACGGATGTTGACTGTGGACCCAAATAAAACGAAAATCTCTGACAACTCCAATGTTTTCTCCATTTATCATGATGTTGCTTATTGGATTAGTTGTGAGGGTTTTTTTGTTTTCTTTTTATTGAGGTATAATCCATAGTGAAGGCTGAAGTCTTTGATCTTCATCAGTAAGTGCTCAAGTCTTCACTTTCAGCAAGCAAGATAGTGTCATCTGTGTATCACAAGTTGTTAATGAGTTTTCCTCCTATCCTGATTCCACATTCTTCTTCATATAGTCCAGCTTCTTGGATTATTTTCTCAACATATAGATTGAATAATTATGGTTAAAGGATACAACCCTGATGTACACCTTTCCTGATCTTAAACCACATAATTACCCTTGTTCTGTTCAAACAACTGCCTCTTGGTCTATGTACAAGTTCCTAATAAGCACAATTAAGCATTTTGGAATTCCCACTCTTCACAATGTTATCTATACTTTGTTATGGTCACACAGTCAAATACCTTTGCACAGTCAATAAAACAGGAGCTTTGGTAGCATAGTACCTAAGGCACTTGACTGCTACCCAGAAGGCTGGCGGTTCAAACCCACCAGCCACTCCTCGGAAGGAAGGTTGGACAATCTACTTCCATAATGATACCACCTCAGAAACCCAAGGAGGGGTCACTATGAGTAGGGGCTGATTCAACAGCACATAACAACAACAGTCAATAAAACACAGGTAAACATCTTTCTGGTATATTTTGCTTTCAGCCAAGATCCATCTGACATCAACAATGATATCTCTCATTCCATGTTCTCTTCTGAATCCCACTTGAATTTCTAGCAGTTTTCTGTCAATATACTGCTGCAACCATTTTTTAATTTTCTTCAGCAAAATTTTACTTACGTGTGATATTAATGATATTGTTTGATGACTTCCACATTCTGTTGGATCATCTTTCTTTGTAATGGGCACAAAAATAGATCTCTTTCATTCAGTTGGCCAGATAGCTGTCTTCCAAATTTCTTGGCATAAATGAGTGAGCATTACCAGTGCAGCATCCATTTGTTGAAACATCTCAATGAACATTCCATCAGCAAATTCTTGATTTTCACCAATATGTTCAGTGCAGCTTGGACTTCTTCCTTCAACACCATCTATTCTTGTTCATATGTTATGTCTTCAAATGATTGGGCATTAATCAATTCATTTTGGTAAAATGACTCTGTGTATTCTTTCCATCTTCTTTTAATGCTTCTTGCATTGTTCAATATTTTACCCATATTGTTGTTGTTGTTGTTATGTGCTGTGGAGTTGCACCCGACTCATCAACCCCTTCTTGGGTTTCTGAGGCAGTATCACTACAGAAGTAGATTGCCCCATCTTCCTTCTGAGGAGTGGCTGGTGGGTTTGAAAGTCCAGCCTTCTGGTTAGCAGTCAAGTGCCTTAGGCACTATGCTACCAGAGCTCCCTCCAGTCACTAGTAATTATCAATAATCTTGATTGCATGTTTGATCAATTTCAGACTGCAGAAGTTGGTAAAAATGTTTAATTTCTTCACCTTTGGCTTTAGTAACTGGTGAGTAAATCTGAATAATAGTCATCTTAACTGGTCTTCCTTGTACTTGCTGAAAGTGAGGATGACTTAAGGCACCTATTGATGAAGGTTGAAGAATACAGTCTGCAGTATGGATTGTGTCTCAATATAAAGAAAACAAAAATCCTCACAACTGGACCAATGAGCAGCATCACAATAAATGGAGAGAAGATTGAGGTTGT
>NW_006921615.1:17910971-17953904 GCF_000298275.1 Orycteropus afer afer
ACAACAACAACTGGTCTTCCTTGTAGGCATATGGGTAATATCCTATCACTGACAGCATTGCACTTCAGGATAGATCTTGAAATTTTCTTTTTGATAGTGAATGTGACACCATTCCTCTTCAATCCTGGCATAGTAGACCATACAGTTTTCTGATTCAAATGGGTCAATACCAGTCCATTTCCTCTCACCAACGCCTAGGAGATCAATATTTGTGCCTTTATTTTTTACAACTTCCAATTTTCCTAGATTCATTGTTCATGCATTCCATATTCTGATTATCAATGGGTATTTGCAGCTATTTCTTCTCATTTCGAGTCATGCTACATCAGCAAATGAAAGTCCTGAAAGCTTTACTCCATCCATGTCATTAAGGTCAATTCTGCTTTGAGGAGGCAGCTTTTCTCCAGTATTATTTTGAATGCCTTCCAACCTAAGGGTCTCATCTTCTGGCACTATATGAGACAATATTTTACTACTATTCATAAGGTTTTCATTGGCTCATTTTTTCAGAAGTGGACCCGGCCATGACGTTCTACTTAGTCTGTTTTTGTCTGAGAGCTCTGCTGAAACTTGTCCACCATGGGTCACCCTGCTAGTATTTGAAATACCAGTGGCTTATCTTCCAGCATCACAAAAACACACAAGCCACCACAGTACAACAAACTGACAGACAATTGGTGGTAAAATCAGTAGTTGCCTAAAAATGGGAGAAATGGCTAGAAGGGTGCAGTATAGTAAATTACTTAGTGTGGCTTTTCTACCCATAAGTCTTCGTAAACTCCAAGGTGGGATTTTCTATGAGCAACTGAGGAGCTCCTGATTGCTGAAGCTATCCACCTGGGTTATTTCTGTTGGGTGTGGCACAATACAATGTTCTGGGAAGTTCCCACTCTCTCTCAGGTGCTTAGAGTTCTGATGCTATGATTGGGCTAGTTTGACCACCCTTCCAGGCTCAAAAGTAGGCCTCCTAGAGGCAGAACTCTCTCTGACTGCTGGTTGAGGAAGACATGCTGCTGAAAGAGACACGCACCCCAGAAAGAGACACACACTGCTGGGAAAGAGATGCAAGAGACACGCGTTGCTGAGTGAGACACCAAGGGATCAGCACTGCTGGGAAAGAGACTGTGAGAGACTTGGCTGAGACATGGTGGGCTGGGAGAGAGACTGAGCATTCTTCCTGAACTTGAGTTGTAGTCTGGTGCTTCCCTAATAAACCCTGTAATCTGTGAGTTCTGTGTGGCCACTGCAGGGAATTATCGAACCCAGGAGAGAGGTGGTGGGTGCTTTGGGAGGAACGGTTGGAGAAAGGGCTGGAGGGAGGCAGCATGTCTGGCCTGGCAGGAATAGACCTTGGGTTACTGCTCATAATCCTGTCTTCCTCTTGCGGGATTAGAGGAGGTCAGAACATGTGGCCTCCTCGCCGTTTTTGCAAAGGGATTATACAGGAGCATGAGGAAATTTTTGGAGGCGATTGATAGATGTATTACCTTGATTGTGGTGATCATTTCATGGGTGAATACTTGGAATTGAGGTCACTTCCATCTACACGGATGAACTGTCAGGACTGAGAACTGAGACCATATATGACAACATGACTTAACTATTTGTTCCAGGAAATTTTGGATAAGGCTATGAACCAGTAAATAAATTCACTGTTTCAGGAAATTCCTGCAAACCAATTTGTTCAAGCAAAGATTTAGCCCTATGAGCAAACTTCACCCATCTCAGGACAGCAATTTGTTCATCAGCTTGCTTATTGAGACCAGCTTCAAGACCCTTACCTTGCTATGCTTATCAGTCCTAAACCACTGTATCATGAACCCTTCCCTTTCTCAATAAGATACCCACCTTAAAAGACCCATCTCAAACCTTTTGATCCCAGACACCAAAACTGATATTTTCCTCTAACCTCCACTTTGTGAAACACAAGACTTTGTCAAGGTATGTTCTTCGTTACTTGCTGTTGTTGTTGTTAGCTCCTGTCTAGTCAGCCCCCAACTCATAGTTCTATTGTGCTCAACAATGGTACCATCCCCAGCCAACCATGGGGTTGGTGTAGGGCTGGGCATTGTGCTTCATGGAGTGTTTGTTGGCTGATTTTAAGAAGTAGGTTGTCAGGTCTTTATTCATCTCCATTGCTGCAGTAGGTTTGGTAAACTTAACTTTGTTTGATCAATAGATTAATCTGGTGGGTTTAGATGGGAATTGGCTCTAGTTAAAATGCATTTTGAAGCAAATTATAAATATCTCATGTGAAATAAAGTATGAAATAGATCACATAACAGTACTAAAAAACAATCCATTGAAAATAAAATTATCAATTTAACATACACAATGTAAGTGATTTATAAGACATAAAAACAAGACCAGTTATTTTTCTCATTATTTTATAATAATTCAATCTAATGTGTAGTAAAATTATGTTATTTGTGAAGGGAGATGTGTTATGTTGTTGCTGTATGCCATCGAGTTGATTCCAACTCATAACAATCCAAAATGACAGAGTAGAACTGCCCCATAGGGTTTCCAAGGCTGTAAATCTTTACAGAAGCAGACTACCTTATTTTTCTCCCATAAGGTAGCTGGTAGGTTAGAACCAACAACCTTTACATTAGCAGCCAAATGCTTTAACCACTGTACCACCAGAATTAAATTGTTGTTGTTATGTGCCGTCGAGTCAAACCCAACTCATAGTGACCCCTCCTTGGGTTTCCCAGGCAGTATCACTACGGAAGTAGATTGCCCCATCTTCCTTCCGAGGAGCGGCTGGTGGGTTTGAACCACCAGCCTTCTGGTTAGCAGTCAAGTGCCTTAGCCACTATGCTACCAGAATTAAATTAGTCAATCACAAAAGAATATTGTATGAGACTGCTACTGAAAAAAGTCAAGAAAGGTTACACACAGAAAGAAATTTTCCTTGAAGGTTACCAAGGGTGAGAGGGGAAAGAAGGCTAAATCACTAACAAGAGGGTAGATACATATTAACTTGGGTGAAGGGAAAGATAATATATAATAAGGGAAAGGTCAGCACAAAATGATCATGGTGCACTGGAAGGAGCACAAGAGTTAAAGGCAATGAAGGTAAATAATATTACATACCCAATCCTACAGTAATGGTAATAACAACATATATGAGTAGATATATAGATAGAAATACAAAGTGAAAGGGGTAGGAAGGTGAATGGCACTACACCCATGAATATATATATATAAGTTCGACAGAGGATATTTCTACATATGCATTTATATATGCTACAAGTATGTCCATGAATACAGTAGAGCATACAGGGGTCAAAATTATGAAAACTTCTTAGCCATGCCACAACCAAACAGGGAATGAGTCACTGGGCCTTGGGGGTCAGGACCATAGACTCAGGGGACACCAAGTTAAACTGGTATAACATCGTCCACAAAGACAATGTCCTATGTCGCCATTTAGTGAATAATAACTGTGTTCTTAAAAGCTTGTGAGCAATCATCTAAGGTGCAACTATTGGTGTCCCCCTGTCTAGAGCAAAGAGTGAAGAAAATCAAAGACACAAGGAAACAATTGGTCCAAAGGATTAATGGACCATGTGAACCCTAGCCTCCATGACCCTGAGACCAAGAACTAGATGGTGGCCAGCTGCTGACTTCTCTGAAAGGGATCACAATAGGAGGTCCTAGATAGAGTGAGAGAAAAATGTGGAACAAAACTCAAAAAAAAAAAAAAGACTAGGCTTACTAGTCTGATAGAGACTGTTAGAACCCTCAAGACTAATGCCCTTATCACCCTTCAAGCCTGGAACTGAATTTACCCCCTTGGCTCAACTTTCAGCCAAACCATAGACAGGCTTATGAGATGAACAATAATACATGAAGGTACACACTCCTTAGAACAATCAACCACAAAATCAAAAGGGTAGCATTTACCCAGGGGTAATGCTCAGAAGGCAGGAAGGGATAGGAAAGAAGGACAAATGGAAATGATAAATACAGGGAGGAAGTGGGAAGAGTACTAGTACATAGTGGGCATTACAATCAAAGTAACAACAACAAAAAAAAAAAGGTGCATGAATTTTTGAATAGAAAACAAGTTTGCCCTGCAAACTTTCACCCAAATCACAATTAAAAGAAGTTTTAAAAATGATCATTACTTCCAGTACCCACTCTGCCATATATCATTCAGAATCATTTCTAACCCAGTGATTCTCCCTTTACAGAAATTAGATAGATAGATAGATGGATAGATAGATAGCAGGGAAGGGCAGGAAGCACCAGCATTTATGATATCTTAATTAACCTATAAGGGAGTTTTACTCTTTGCTTGATGTCCTGGGGTTTTTTACATCATAGCACAATGTAACTTGAGATTTGAAATGAGCAAGAGGCTGTGCTATGGTAGACCAGTCTTACAGAAGAACACATATGGACTTTAAGATCTGGAAATTGATTCCCTAGAAACTATTGCTATTTCTCTTACCTCTTAGAAGTCTTCCTTTACTTCCTGAGGAAATCTTTGCACCAGTCTATAGGCCTAAACAGGAGCTCTGGTAGCACAGTGCCTAAGGCATTTGACTGCTAATCAGAAGGTTGGCGGTTCAAACCCACCAGCCACTCCTCGGAAGGAAGGATGGCAATCTACTTCTGTAGTGATATTGCCTCAGAAACCCAAGGAGGGGTTGCTATGAGTCAGGGCTGACTCAACGGCACATAACAACAACAACAACATAGGCCTAAACAAGTCATGGTTATCTGGGCAGAGAAGGTGCTGGGAGAACAATATAAACTGAACATAGATCTTTGGAAAATAGATTAGGGAGACCACTATCCCCATCTAAGGATCAAGAATTGGAATTCAGAAGGAAGGCAGAATTGAGTAGGCTCCATTTTGCCTCCTGCCAGCCACTGTAGCATTTGATAAATATTGTATGATAAAAATGAATATGATTGTGATTAATCAATTTGAAAACAATTTGGTTGGTAAAAGACAAAAAGGCATGAAGGAATCTGAAATAGAAAGATGAGAATTCCCAAATAATATGCCCTCCTTCACTCATTCATCATCACTTTATTCATTCTGAAACAAGTTACTGAGTACTGAACAGTTACTTTGACTGTACATTGCACTCTATATGCCGAATGAGTAAGACACTGTTTATCTTAGTCTGGGTTCTCTAAAGGAGCAAAACCAGTGTGTGTGTGTGTGTGTGTGTGTGTGTGTGTGTGTGTTGGGGGGGAATATAAATAAATAGATAGATAGATAAATAAAAAGAGAGAGAAATTTACTTCAAAGAAATGGCTCATGCATTTGTGAGAAAATGGTTCACATAATTGTGGGTGCTCGCAGTTCCAAATCTATGGCTCAGATGGTAGGCTGAAGGCTTCTGCTGGTTTATGTAGTTACAGGTGTTGGCAGACCCAAAATCTGCATGTCAGGCAGCAGGCTGAAGGCTTCTCATGTCCAAAGAACCAGAGGTCAAGCAACAAGAAGAAGAATGGAGGACAGAAAGACAATGAACTTTGCCAGGACATCCATTTATATACTGGAAGCCGGCCCCACCCCCAAGGAAACTCCTCTTTTAACTGATTGGCTGTTCACATCAGATCACAAAATGGAAGATAATTATATAGCGTTTGCCAAACCACTGAGAGTCATTTCCTGGCCAATTCAACATATAGCAATAACTATCACACTGTCCTAACCTGAAAGAGTACACATGTATGTAAAGACAACTACATAGTAGTACGCAAATATAAAACTAAGCATGGGGTGCTTGAAGAGTACATAATTTTGAGGATGAAAGGAAGACTTTCCAGAATATTGACACCTAAAATTGAATTTTCGAGGATGAGCTGACTTGGTTGAATTTGGAGTGGAAGATGTTTGATCCAGGCTGACAGGGAAATTAGGAAGAGATTCAGGATAATAGGGAAGAGTTCTGGTTTCACTGAGGGAGTCATCAGAGGAGGAACTAGAGAGGTAAGCAGGGGGCTGGGCTTGGGTGCTTTGCCTGCCATGTTAATGTCTTGTCTTTTTTGTGGGAAATATGTGGGTGGGCACTGAAAGGATTTATGCACAGGAATACTCTTTTTAATAAAAAGCTGTAAATTGTCTAAACAATGTCTGCTTATTTTTTAAATGCCAAGAATATATTATTTTTTAACAAGAAAAAAAAAAACAGAACTTCTCAAAAATAAGTGAGGTAAGCCTGTCACTTCAAAGAAAACAATTTATTTGTTGCCTATGATAAATTTCAAGTTTTCAAAAATTAAAATTTTGGGAAATTTGTATTTATGACTTTAAGATCAATAGCTTTCCAATATTTTAAGAATTTTCTGATGAAATTGGAGGGATATTAACTGGTGTGCTATTTTGATACTGTGTTTTGAAATGTGTTTGACATTGTATTACGAAATGAGATCTTGGAAGATCTCCATAACCAGTAAAACAATATTTCCAAATGACCTATGAAAGAGGTTACAAAATCACACTTGAGTAAAAGATCAATTCAAACAGCAAGACAGACCAAATGGATTTTAATATAACAAAGTACAAAAAGTTCATTGATAGCCTTTCAGATTCAACTGTGCAACCAACCTTCGAAAACCTACATTTATCCAGTTTGAGAACAGAATCAAAGAAGAGCATTAACAATGATCTGAAAAGAATGTTAATGTACTCTTCCCTTTTTCAATTACATATCTGTGTAAGCTGCATTTTCTTAATATACTTCAACCCAAATAATATGTCATGATAGATTGATTAGAGAGTTAGGTATGAGAATTGTTCTTCTATTAAGCCAATCATTAAAATGACTTCTAAAATGTGAAGACCATTTTTCTTACTAACTTTTTAAAAACAATTTTAGTTGTTTTGTATGAAATATATTATTCGTGACATGATGAGTTTAATATATTTTAAAATAAATTAGTAAATACGCTTTTTTAACTTTTGAGTTTTAATTTGGAATATACTAACTACCAATAAATATATCCCACAAAAGCAAGAGCTCTTCGGGGTCCTTACTCAGTTTTAAAAATGTAGAGGAGCCCTGAGACACACAAGTCTGAGAATTGCTGTCCTAACTTACACTGCTTCAATTGCGCTAAATTGAACATTCCAACAGTTGTTGTTGTTGTTGTTGTTATGTGCCGTCGAGTTGGACCAACTCATAGCGACCATTCCTTGGGTTTCTGAGGCATTATCACTATTGGAAATGGATTGCTCTGGTAGTGTAGTGCCTAAGGCACTTGACTGCTAACCAGAAGGCTGGCGGGTCAAATCCACCAGACACTCCTCGGAAGGATTCCAACAGTAGCCAAGTTTTATCCTTAAGAGAAAGATAGTGTAGGACAGAAATCTCTAGAGGTTTGTGATACTTGAGTTAATCATTAAAGGAAGTTTCTCCCTTTTTTTTTTTTTTTTTTTTGGTGCCCTGGAGGTATTTCCACCTTAAGGGCAATGAACTGTGGTAAGATTTGGGATAACAAAGCAGAGAAAGACAACTGCTAAGGTAAGCAGATCTCTCAGGCAGTTTTAGAAAAGGGTCAGTTTGGAAGTTGAGGATCTGGAAATCAATGGCCTTAAAACAACATGTGTGTAACTCTCGAAAAATCTTCATGTACCTCAGGAATAGGATACAACAGAACATACTAGTCTAGAGGTCCTCTTTGAAAAACGTAGGGATGAGAAATACATAACCTTGAAGCTAAACAGTCTAGCCTCTGAGGTTATGTGAGAGCCCTGAGTCACAAACCATCAAAGAATATGTTGTTCATTCTGGACTCAGAAAGATCTCTCCAGAGCCCTACGGACACAAAAGTCTATTTGCTAATTAATATGCGAAGCAACTCCCATTCCTGTGGTCTCCTTATTCATCTGGTAGGGCTTGGCTCAAGCTGTGGAGACCCCAGGCTGTGTGACTTGGCTAAAAGCACCAGCCAGCTAGCCTGACTGAGTTTATCCCCAGTCATGACTGGGTGAAATCCTTAAAGTCTTCCTAGTTTCAGTTCCACATCTGTAAAGTGAGGGTAATAATATCTACCTCGCATTTAAAGTGCCTGGCACACAGGTAATTAGTAGGTTAACAACTACCTTTTCAGGGTTTCCTTTGTGCCAGAATTGACAAGAGCTCTATATTTATAAGATTTAGTCCTCACACCAAACTTGAAAATAATTATGGTATTTCTTCACTTCTAAAAAGAGGTTTTGTTTACATTTTAACCCATCTGAAATTGGAATTTCTCTTACAACAGGTACGAATATGATTAGTTGTTTTGCACCAAAAAGTTACTAAATTTATAGCACATCTTATAATAACAAATATGCTATGAATATCCCCATTTTATGAATGCAGGAGCATGAAGGAACTTGTCCAAGTCCACACATCAAAAAAGGACAGAGAGGTAAACCCAGAGCTGTTCCTTCCAAAGTCTTAGGCTGTTTCATTGTCCCATTGTACCAGGATGGCTGCAGCTCCTCTCACCCAGCCCTGCAATTCTTCCAGGTAGCTGGTTGTGGAAACTCACATAGCCCTCCAGTGCCTCCTCACCCCTTTGTTCACCAAAACATCGTTGCCAGAACATCCACTTAAGTCTGGATCTCAAGGAACGTACAATGGACAGTTTATTTGTATTGCACAACTCCTACCCACCTCTCCTAGGATTGAGCATTTATTGATAATGCAATATCAAGAAATACTTTATATATGTGCCTGACATGTCTCCCCTGTATCCGCCCCAGCCCCACCCCCACTATATTTAACACTCCACCACCCCAGCCTGTTCTTAATTTTCAATTCAGCCGATCTATGAAGAGTCATTTCATTGAATCTTGTGTGACTACCGATTTCTGCTGTAGACATTCATGCCATTAAATATATCCCAAGACCTCTCTCAAAGACTGTGGAAAGAGTCCTCTTTAACCCTAACTGGCTGAGTGTTCCGGTAACTTCATGCTGCTCTAACAGAAAGACACCACAGATGGGAGCTTTAACAAA
Source organism: Orycteropus afer afer (assembly GCF_000298275.1). Classification (NCBI taxonomy): domain Eukaryota; kingdom Metazoa; phylum Chordata; class Mammalia; order Tubulidentata; family Orycteropodidae; genus Orycteropus; species Orycteropus afer. The sequence continues at coordinate 17,919,953 of NW_006921615.1, forward strand.
CAGGAGTTCATTCACTTACAGTTTTGGAGGCTAGAAGTCCGCATTCAAAGTGCCAAGCTGTGGGACCTGGGAAAAACCCCTCCACCTTGGGCTTCAGCTCTGCCTCTTGCTCCCAGCCCATTGAAGCTAGAGGTGTATCTTCACTCTGGCAGCTTCTGGCTGCTGAGGCTGGCAAACCCAAGGTTGACAAGTAAAAAGGCACAGTCCTTGATATTACCAAACAACACAGCAGGCCATTAATTCAGATCAATTAAGAGTTCCAAGATCAGCAGAAAACATGTCAGACTGCTGAATAATGACTCAGCTACATACAGTACTCAAGTGTGCCAAAAGCTACAGACCACTCCTAAAGCTTCTCCTTACATACTGGGAGCAGACCACATCCCGAAGCTACTCAGCTGCTCACAGTAGATTGCACCATGGAGCTGATTACCAGTCTCATCATGGGGAATGCTACATCCAGCTGCCTAGCTTCTCAAAATCAGGCCCAGCCAAGTTGATACATAATCTTAACTACCATACTTAGGTACCATGTTTTGTGGTGTTTCTGATGTCTTTATACACATTCTCTTTTAATATTGTTTGAGGATTATGAGAACCTGTGAATAAAAATCAACACTTTTACAGATTATCTCAGACAGCAATACATTGATTGAAAAAATCTGTTCACATGCTAAGAAAAGCTTGATCCAAATCCACTGACATTGTGTTGGAAAAAAAATAATAAGTTCAAAACGAAATTTACATAACAATCTTTGTTGTTGTTGTTATGTGCTGTTGAGTCGGAACTCAAGGATACTATTTTAGTATAGAGATTAGAGTTTAACAGAGGTTACCAGAAAGAGGAGGGAAGGAGAAAGAAGGCAATATTTGTTTAGCTAGCACTGAGTTTCTATTCATGGGGATAGGTACTATGACAATCGATGCTGGTAATGGTTGCACAACATAGCTGATGCAATTGGTTTCATTGAATTGTACAAGTGAAAAATGTTATATTACTTATATTTTTACAATAAAAAATGTAAAGGAAGAAAATATTCTATTTTGATTATGAAAGCAAATGGTTTAAAATTTGCTTACTTAATTAACATAATTATTTTAAACTCAACAAAAGTTCTTTTAATTAAAGTTATTATTCAAATTCCCCTTTTTCTGTGAAGACTCTTCTTGACTCTTTCTCACCAAGCAGAAGTACTTCTTCACTCTGTGCTTTCAAGGCATATTCTCTATGTTTTTTATGTAGCAAAGGAGCTCTGGTGGCACAGTGCCTAAGGCATTTGACTGCTAACCAGAAGATTGGTGGTTCAAACCCACCAGCTGCTCTGCATAAGAAAGACTGGGCAATCTACTTCCATAAAGATTTACTGCCTCGGAAACTCCATGGGGGTCGTTATGAGTTGGACTTGACTCAAAGGCGGTCTTTTTTTTTTTTTTAATGTAAAAAACCAAAAACCAAACTCAATGCCATCGAGTCAAATCTGACTCATAGCGACCCCTCTCTGGGTTTCTGAGGCGGTATCACTACGGAAGTAGATTGCCCAACCATCCTTCCAAGGAGTGGCTGGTGGGTTTGAACCGCTAGCCTTCTGGTTAGCAGTTAAATGCCTTAGGCACTATTTTAGCACCTATTATTCATCCAACAATATTTTTTGAGAGCCTACCATGAGCTAGGTCCTGTTCTAGGCACTGACAATACAACAATAGTGAACTGTCCCTGTTCTCATGAAACTTACATGCTACTGGTGCGAGATAGAAAATAAGTAAATCCATAGAATTTGAAATGGTAAAGAATGATATGTAGAAAACTAATGCAGGCAAGTGAAGCTAAAAGTTACTTGGCAGACAGATGAAGCCTTTTTTAGCATAGCCTTGGAAGGTATCTGTAGTATGATAACATTTGAACAAGGATCTGGAGGAAAGGTTGTGTGAGCCATGGATTTCTGGGGGAAGACCTTCCAGGCAGAGGGAACTCATGTTGCAATGTTCAAGGAACTATGCTAGGCTTGTGTGGCTAGAGCAGAGGGAATAAGGGAGGGAGTGAAAGGAACACTGAATAGAGAGGAAATTGAAATAAATCACTTACTATAGGGCCTTGGTAGGTCATGGCAATGCCTTTGGCTTCTACCTAAAATGGAAGCCATTAGATTTTGAAAAGAGTGACAAGATCTGACATGCATTTTAAAAGATCATTCTGCCTATTATGTTGATATGTAGAAGGGAAGAGGCGGAAGTGAAGCCCAGTGGAGTCAAAGGTCAGCCTGTATTCCCAGCTGATGGTTGACACCAGTTAAGTAAATATGATAACTCAGTTCCTTAAGAACTGAATAGAATGAAAGCTCAACTGTTACCCTCACACTGGTTAAGACAGATAGGACCTGGTTGGAGGCAGCTAAGTAAACATGAAAACTCAGTTCCTTAAGAACTGAATGGTATGAAAGGTCAATTTACACATTCTCTCCATGTTATCCCCTAGAAATGGGTGATAAGTATGTTAATGTGTTTCAGGAGACAATCTGACAATATATTATAAATTCAGGCATTTATTTTATTCAAATTAACTTAATTCTGAGCTCCCTCAATAGTAATGTTTAAACAAATAAACAAACAGAAAAACCTTGCTGTCAAGTCAATTCTAATTCATGAGAACCCCAGGTGATAGAGCTGGGCTGCCCCACAGGGTTTTCCTGGCTGAAATCTTTATGGAAGCAGATCTCCATGACCTTCTTCTATAGGCTGCTGGGAGGGTTCAAACTGCCACACTTTAGGCTAACCTAGAGTCAAGCACAAACCATTTGCACTACCCAGGGACATGGCAACGTTTAGGCTTTCATAAAAGAGAGAGACGGCTTTGTACTTTAGGTTATTTCAGCTTTCTACCTGGCTAAAACCTGAGGCAAGAAATAAGTATCTGACATTGGACTTAAATGTGTTTTAGGAAAGGGGATGTCTGGAGAAGAGATGGGTGACATATCAATATGAGGCAAAAGCACAGAAATTTATCTTTCAAGAAGTTATGCTTCCACATTTATGACTCTGATTCCCACAGACTGGAAACTTCTTAGGGCCGAAGGTTGCTTCCACCATTGTATCCTCACCTCAATGCCAGGCTGTAGAGCTCTGGTGGTGTAGTGCCTAAGACATTTGACTGCTAACCAGAAGGCTGGTGGTTCAAACCCATCAGCCACTCCTCGGAAGGAAGGTTGGGCAATCTACTTCCATAGTGGTACTGCCTTGGAAACCCAGAGAGAGGGCACTATGAGTCAGATCCGACTCCCCGGCAGTGGATGGTGTGGTGGATATGGTGGTAAAGGCGGCATTGCACTGGTTACAGGCATTTGTGTGATAATTAATGCTGATCAGATATACTCCACTCTTCTTTTACTTATAAAGGAAATTGAACCAATGGTTCTTGTCTTGGTTCTTTAGTGCTGCAGTAACAGAAATACCACAAATAGATGGCTTTAACAAAAAGAAATTTATTCTCTTACAGCTTAGGAAGCTTGAAGTCCAAATTCAGAGTGCTGGCTCTCGGGCCTGGATGGAGGCCACACAACCTTTGGCTTCAGCTCTGCCTTCCAGGCCCACTGGAGCAAGCTAGAGGCATCTTCTGACTCACACAGCTGCAGGAGCTGACAAACTCAAGATTGGCAGGCAGTATAGCAGACTGCTGAGGAAGAAGCTCTGGTAGCACAATGCCTAAGGCATCCGACTGCTAACCAGACGGTTGGTGATTCAAACCCACCAGCCACTCTGCAGAAGAAAGACTGGGCAATCTACTTCTATGAATATTTACCACCTCGGAAATGGGGCTCACTATGAGTCGGAAGTGACTCAATGGTGGTGGGTTTGGTTTTTTAGTTGGCAGGCAAAATGGTAGATTGTTGGCTCACAGCCTGTGCAGGCAACAATCCCAAGGCTGGCAGGCAACATGGCAGGCCACTGGTTCAAGCCCAGGAACTGCAGATAACGATGAGCCAAGTGCAGGATCCTATCCATATATACTGGAAGCAAGCCACACCCCAAAGACAACTCCCCTTCAACTGATTAACTGTTCACAGCAGATTCCACCACTGAGGTGATTATACTACTTCTAAACTCATCATGGAGAATGACTACATCACAGCTGCCAAGCCACTCAAAATCACGGCTAAGCCAAGCTGACACACAACCTTAGCTATGACAGTTCTCAACTAGAGTTTCAGAATCTCATAGGGCAGCACCCTTCCCCACAAAATACCATGGTAGCAGCACCCTTAGCAGCACCCTCCCCCAATATTGGTTTTGCTTCCTTGAATCATCAGTCAGAACTTCCCAGAGTAAGAGCAGGATATGTGCATTGTGGAATTCTGAGCAATTCTAGGCAATTCTGAAAGGCAAGTCAGTGGGCTCTGACTTCTAACTGCCGAGGCATAGTCCATTTGGCAGAGGGTCTGACTAGGAGGTCACAGGGCTGATTAGCCAGGATTGCTACAATCAAGTCCGTCCCAAATCAAGGTCTGGTCAACTACAGGATGAAGCTCAGTGTTCAAGAGGATAAGTCACAGGTGTAAGTGCCTGGTGGACTATAAGCACTCAGTTTCCCAAAGATAGTAGTAGGGACCTTGTCACCACCATATGATTTTTAACTTTTTATTGTGATTTAGGTAAAAGTTTACAGAGCAAGCTCATCTTCCATTCAGCAGTTCATACACATTTTGTTTCATGACATTGATTGCAATTCCCACAATGTAACAGCTCTCTTCCCACTTCCTCCCTCTTCATACCTTTTCCCTGTGTCCTTCTTTCCTATAAGGAGCTCTGGTGGCCTAGTGCCTAAGGCATTGACTGATAATCAGAAGGTTGGCAATTCAAACCACCAGCCACTCTGTGGAAGGAAGACTGGACAATCTACTTCCGTAAAGATTTACTGCTTCAGAAACCCAAAGAGGGTCACTATGAGTCAGAATCAGCTTGATGGCAGTGAGTTTGGTTTCGTTTGGTTTCTTTCTTATGCATTCCTACTTACCCTCTGTACTTTCTCCATGCTCAAGTGCTGCCCTTCTGATCTCCCACGGTTGATTGAGGGATTGTGGGTCCCTGGTATAATTGTTTACCTCAAAGGTCTGTCTACTGTTTGGCAGAAAGTTAAGCCACAGGACTGAGTTCAATTCCAGGCCCAAATGGTGACTAGGGGTCACCACCATTTTAAACTTATAAGATTGATGGAATGATTCAAGAAAGTTCTTAGGAAGCAAATGGCAGAAGGGGTGAGATAAGCAGAGCGTCAGAGTGGGCCATGTAGCCACCTTCCTCCATCCTAAGTTGTAGAAGCCAGGGATACTTGGCCCTTAGTGAATACTTGGCCCTCAAAGACCCAAGAAAAAAGCTGAGCCTGAGTGTATGGGTTTTCTGACCTCATGGTCAGAAGGTGCTACCCCTCTAGAAAAGAACTGGAGTTAGAAAAAAGCAGAATGGGTAAGCTAAGGATTCCAGAAAGACTATCTGCTAGGGCATGAGGTCCCACCAAACATGCACATGAGCCAGACCCTGGTCACATCACAGCTTATCACTAATATATGCCCCTGTTTTTCAAAGGCAGAATCCCTAACCTAAAGGTTGGCAGTTTGAGTCTACCCAGAGCCACTTTGGAAGAAAGGCCTGGAGATCTACTTCCAAAATATCAGCCATTGGAAACCCTGTGGAGCACAGGTCTACTGTGCCACACATAGGTCACCACCAGTCAGATTCATCAACTAGTATTTTTTTTACAAAAGCAGGTCATCACATTCCTTTTGATTTCAGAAACTTCTCTAAAATTAGTAAAGAAACACAATAAATGATTGGTGAATAAATGAACACATAATAAATATATAAGTAATCTAAGCTCAGCAGGCTTGGTTTTTTGGTTTTGGGCCGTCACACCTGCTAATTTGTAAATGCACCAAGCTGTGGTGTCTGGGTCTATTTCTGTTCGGGTCCTTCCAGTACATATGACTACATTTGTAGTTAAAAACCCATATTGAGGTTACTGTTTACTTTTGTCACTACTAGAACCGAGGCAACGTGAAGTGGTGGCCAAAGCCAGGCTGGAACTAGATAGAGCAGAGACCCAACCCCTGGCCACCACTTGCAGCTGCAGATCTTGGGTGAATTACGTAACTCCACCCACCCTCAGTTGCCTTCTTTAAAAGGGTTTTCGAGGCAATATCACCACAGAAGTAGATTGCCCCATCTTCCTTCCAAGGAGTGGCTGGTGGGTTTGAACGGCCAGCCTTCTGGTTAGCAGTTAATGCCTTAGGTGCTATGCCACCAGAGCTCCTTGAGGTTTGTACATGGGATCCCTACTTGCATAGTAGTTAAGTGCTCAGCTATTATCTGAAAGTTGGTGGTTCGGACCCATCAATGGTTCCACTGGAAGGCAGCACACAACAACAATGGTTTGTAGTAAGGATGAAATGAAAGCCTTTGTCCAGGTATCTAAAAGGGTCCTAGTGATTTTCTTATTCCTCTGTATGTTTTTATATCAATTTATATTTTAAGGTTTTTCTTGGGAGGTGTCAAAATTGTCACAAAACTATTTTCCTAGCATGCTGTTTTCCTTTTGTTTGTAATAGGTTTTATGACTTTGAACTTGAAACATTAAATTGTGGAATCTCAGTATTTCTGTTGTAACCAAAAAAACTAAAAAATCTATTGCCTTTGATTCCAATTCATAGCAACCCTGTAGAATAGAGAAGGACTGCCCCATAGGTTTTCCAAGGCTGTGAATCTTTACAAAAACATATTGCCACATCTTTCACCAGCAGAGCAGCTGGTGGGTTTGAACCAGCAACCTTTTGATTAGCATGGCTAACCTTTTACTTAGCCATTGTGGCACCAGGGTTTCTTATTTCCAGGGTTTCTTATTTCCTTAGTCTTTCTCCATCCAAAATTAGATATTTAGCAATATTTTCTCTTCCTTTTTAATAGTATAATTAAAAAAAAAAAACTTAGATCAATGTGTATGGTGTGCTACTATAATCTAATTAGATTTTTTTCCCTCATATCGTTAACCAATTCTATCAGTATTGTCTTGTAAATAATTCTAAGTAAAACATTCTCAACTGTGCCTGTGAGAAAAATGGAAAGTAAGGCTGAGGGCAAGTGAGGTGAGATGCCAACCTGGGCTGGGGACTCCTGTCCAATTCACCCATGGCTCGAGGAATCAAGGCACAGTCCAGCCACAGGCCACAACCACCACTTACCATTGAGTTGACTCTGCCTCATGGTGACCTCACGTGTGTCAGAGTAGAACTGTGTCCCATAGGTTTTCAATTTGGGACCTCCATTTTGAAACAACTTCATTTTATTCAAAGGTTGCTATCACAGGTCGTTTCAGTGTAGCAAACTCTTCCTCAGCACCCACTTACTCACTCCTTCGTCTCCCCACTCACCACCTGTTGTTCAGCTACCAGAGGGACTTACGGGGAAAGCAAAGAGTGACTTAGTGCTGTTTGCTGCCTCTTTGAAGTGCTAGTAAAATTCTTGATGGGAAGAACTATTACCAAGATGAATACTGGATATTACCTGGGAACTTAGAAAATCTGGGCAAAGGTCCCCACCTTCTCCTATGGGCTGCTAATGATCTCCCTGAAGACTCTGATCCCCAGGGCTGGGCTCCAGGCTCTGTCACCACAGGGCACATGACACATGAGAGAGCAGACCTCCCAGCCCACAAGGCAAAGAGCTTAAAGCTCACTCATTAGATGACTTCTCACCCATTCCATTGCTAACTCACATCACTGTGGACAGACCAAGAACATGTGGAGGTGGGATTTTATAATGGTGAAGACCATGGAGCATAGAATCACAGATACTTGGATTTGAAGCCCTCCTCTAAGATTTACCTGCCAAGTGATCTTACCTTCAGTGAGTCCCAAAAATATTCATCTATGAAATGGGCATGGTAATAGTAGCCTTAACTCTTAGTGTACTAAAATAAAAAAAACCCAACTCACTGACATCGAGTAGGATCCGACTCATAGCAATCCCTCCTTGGGTTTCCGAGGCAGTATCTCTACGGAAGTAGATTGTCCAACCTTCCTTCCGGTTATCAGGAGCTTAATCATTAGCAAACTGTAAACCAAACCAAATCCACTGCCATCAAGTCTATTCTGACTCATAGGGACCCTAAACGGCAGAGTAGAACTGCCCCATAGGCTTTCCAAGGCTGTAAATCTTTCTAGAAGCACACTGCCTCATCTTTCTCCTGCAGTGAAATGGCTGACCTTTCGGTAAGCAGCCAAATGCTTTAACTACTATGTCATCAGAGCTCCTCTCAGCACCACTAACCCACTGCCATCAAGTCGATTCCAACTCATAGCAACCCCCATAGGGTTTCCGAGGCTGTAAATCTTTATGGAAGTAGATTGTCCCATCTTCCTTCCATGGAGTGGCTGGTGAGTTTGAACTGATGACTTTCTGGTTAGCTGCCAAATGCCTTATCCACTGTGCCACCAGAGTGCCTTTCTTAGCACCACAAGGACTCCTTAAATATGTATACATCCCCTTTTAAAGCAGTCTTTTAATTTCCTTGGCAGATAGCCTGCAAAGACCAACTTGATTTTAGGGCAAGAACTGCATCTGTCAAGGCCACTATGGTATCCCCAGCACCCAACACATCCACCACCACCACCAGTTGCCATCAACTCTGACTCATGAAGGGCCCATGTATGTCAGAGTAGAACTGTGCTGTGTAGGGTTTCCAATGGCTGCTTTTCTGGAAGTAGATCACCAGGCCTTTCTTCTGAGTCACCTCTGGGTGGACTCAAAGCTCCAACATTTTGGTTAGTAGCTGTGGTAGTTAAGGTTATGCGTCAACTTGGCTGCGCTTGGTTTTGAGTGGCTAGGCAGTTGGTTGTCATGATTCCTTCTCCATCATAAGACTGGTAATCAACTCCATGGTGGAAATCTCCTGTGAGCAATTGAGTAGCTAGCTGCCTTGGGGATGTGGTCTGCCTCCAGTATATAAGAAGATGCTTTGCGAAAGCTTGAGTTTTTTGGCATGTCTGGACCCTGCCTGTAGTCGAGTCTTCATTGAGCAGGCTGCCACGTTCTGCCAATCTTGGGACTTTCAATGGACTTTAATCCATGGCCAGCCATGTGGTTTGGTAATATCAGGGACTGTAACGTTTTATGTGTCAACCGTGGGTTTGTCAGCCTCAGCAGCCAGAAGCTGCTTGAGTTAAGAGATACCTCCAGCCCCAGTGGGCCGAGAGCAAGTGGCAGAGCTGAACCCCAAGGTTGAAGGGTTTTCACTCAGCCCCTGAAGCCTGGCACTTTGAACTTGGACTTCTAGCTTCCTAAACTGTAAGAGAATAAACTCCTGTTTGTGAAAGTCATCCACTTGTGGTATTTCTGTTATAGCAGGTCTACAGAACAAAACAGCAGCCAAGCACATTGACATCTGTACCATCCAGGGACTCCACCCAACACATAATGAACAGTAAAACGTGCTCAGAACTTGAGGAGCCCTGGCTGAGGAGTGGACTTCAGTGAGTGAATGTTTACACCTGTCATTGGGCAAGGCTCCTCAATCAAAATACTCTGCCCCATCACCATTGTCTACAGATACTAACTTTGGAAGTCATTTCAAAAGGGAGGTGCCAAATTGCTGACTCCCTCCTGTTCTCTTCACAGCTAGGTCTGCAAAAGCATAAGGAATGACTAATTTGGATGTAAGGGCTATTTTTGGAATGTAGCAATAGGAGCTCTGGAAAAAAAAGTCAGCCCAGTGACAGCATTGCCAGTTACACCAGCTGCCTAAAGGCAATTCTTAAATCCTTCCTCAAATCCTTCCACGTGTTCTCATTTGGTCTTCAACCCCGCCTATAAGTTTCCTCACCTGAAGAGATGAAGATATGGAATTTCAGAAGGGAAGTAACTTTCTCAGTTTTGGCTACCAGTTAGTGGCAAAGGAGTTAGAGAAGGTCTACTAAGTTACTTTTCTCTGTGGAAACTTAAAAGAGGCTAGATGGGGGATCGGGGTGGTAACGGTGGGAGCACGAAAGAAACCCAAAACGAACAATGCCTTCCCTGCCTTCCCATAATTCTGTCTGGGCCCTGTTATGTCATGCAAAGGCTGTATTAGATCTGCTGCTGTTTAGAAGAGCTAGGAGGAAAGGGCATGGAAGGAGGAAAAGAAAAATGGACAAGGCTTATTATTTCCCAAATGCAGGCACCAGACCATCTGTATCAGAACGGCCTGTTTACCAAGTGGTACAGCCTGGAGCACGGGATCATAAATGTCAATTATAGACTGTTCTTCCCCCAAGAAAGGACCAGAGGTGTACTTCATCAGTGTATTTCAACCAGATATTTTATTGGTCTGGCAACTGCAAAATATACAAATTTCTGAAAGGCATTCCCTGTTTGAAAGCTAGCATAGCTTCATCCCAGGTTATTAATTCAGACAAATATACAGAACACAGGTAAGTCATTAAGTCACACATCAGAGGCCCCCAAAACCAATTAACAACTAAACCCAATCTATATACAGCTTTCTATTTGCAGGCTCCCTTATACATATTAAATAAATAAATAGCACATCTGCTATCAAAATAATAAAAAAATAAATTTCAAGTATTACAGATGAAAAACATCATTGGTGTGGTTCAAACAGTTTTTCTTCTTCTCCCACGAAACGAAGAACTTTGCCCATGGTAATATTCTCAGGACAGAATGAGTATGGGGAAATCCACCCAAAAGCAAATATGCAAAGTTAGAAAGATTGGTCCCACGTTTTTTTGGAGGGTGGGTGAGAGTGGGGAACGGAGTGAGAGTCAGTTCTCTCAGCAGAGGCTCCATGGCTGTAGCTCACACACACCCTCCATTCAAATGCCTCCTTAGTCAGCTCACTGGCTTTCAGGCGGCATTCTACCTCTCTCCAAGAGCTCTTCTCCTTATGTCTATTTCTCCATCTCGGCTTAGCCCCTTATTAAATTAAAGTTCTATGTTAGAGAAAGCCTTATTTGTATATTTAAGTAGTCAGAGAGGAGGGGAAAACGCACCCTCTCAACACCCTCACATGTGGAAGACTTAAAAGCCTATAATCAAAAAGTCTGCTCCAACAAACAGAAATGAGGCCATTCTTGCCAGAAAAGTAGGACATAAGAAAACCATTCTCAAGAGCGAAGTTGCAGGCCCTTCATGGCTAAAAATATGACCATCCTGCTTACATTCTCCGTCTCTGTCTCTCACACACACAGTGTCTGACCAGACCACTCAAGAAGGTGGGAAAAGGGGCTAAGAATCCAAGTCCTGTATTTATAGACTCCTCTCAGGCAGATGGCCAATTCAATTGGGGAGGGGGGTAGGGAATAAGGGAACAGTTTGGTGTGAAAACCACAGGATTGCAGAGAATCTGAAGCACACCCTCGTCCTCCTAGATCCCCTCGATCCCCAGCAGGGACAGTGAATTCATTAAGAGCCTCTCTCTCTCTACTCCCAGCTTCAGGTATCTAACTTCCAGGAACTGTTCCCTTGAGCTACAATGGGAGGGGACGTTAAGGGCTCAAAGGTAGAAGGCAGGAAAGAAAAGTGACCTTTGGCCCCAGTTTCCAGAAATCCCTAAAAGGGTCATGTGACAAAAACTCTTCAGCTGAGTCTTCAAGTTGTTTCTTCTGGGCCTCAAGACACCTCTCCACCCTCAGCATTTGGAGGCAACTAGAAAGAGCCATCTGGCAGAAACGAGAGCTATTTAGGATCACACAGTCGCTAAATCGGGCTTCCATCCTTTCCCTCCCCTCCATCCCTAGTACACTACAGGTGCCTTGAAGGCAAGGCAAGCACGACAGTTTATTCTTCTGAGTTCCCCACGGCACCCAGCACAGAGCCAGGCAGGCACGCAGCAGGTGCATAACAAAAACCTATGGAACTGACTGAATCCAGACAGAAGTCACAGACAGCCTCTTGAGGAAGTGGCATGTCTAATGAGGCCTGGCTTGGGACACGGTTCCCACCTGGGAAACAGGTGGTGAGGAAAGTCCTGAAGGGAGGAAGCCAGATCCCTGTGCTTCTCCATGCCGATCTCCAGAGGCAGTCCTGCAATCATTTGAAGACTTGACCCCTGATCAATTTACTGGGGCCCCTCTGAGGTTCCCCATGTCATGGGCATACCCAATCCCCCACATTCTCTCAGAGGCTCAAAGCCCCAAAGAGTATATTACCCAAACCCACAGTTCCCTAAAGTGCAACTTTCTCATCCATGTCTTCCAGAACAAAGTGCAAAAGCAAGCAGCTCCAGGAGAGTGATGCTCTTGTTGGGGGCCTCCAAATAAAGGCTGGAAACAAGGGGCTCCCTGTGAGAACGAGGCCCAACTTAGCATATTTCGGCAAAATCCTTCGTTTGTCCTTTAACATCTTTAGAGGCAGAACAAGACCTGAGAAGTATGTGGGCATGCGGGAGAGTCACCGGTGTGTCACCTCTTAGCTGACAAGCAAGTCTCAGCTCAGGGATTTCTCTGGAAAAAAGTATTCATCTCTCCATATCCAGGTCTGGCTCCCACGGCCCCAAATCACCACATGCCCAAGTCCATCTCCATGAGGCATCTTCCCAGGCCACGAGGCTCCAAAAAGCCATGCAGAAGTTTTTAAATACCCCTTAAACTTCAGCAACTAGCATCTAACTCGCCCTTAGGTTTTGGATTCTGCTGCCAGTGTCCTCTCCCCAGCTGTGAACATCCGAGGCCAAGCTATAACAAAACAAACAGAACAGCACAGAGGAGCCCTCCTCAGGGCTTTCTCGTATTTCATCTGCCAGTCATTCACCCTCCTATCCAAGTCTCTTGGAAGTCTCTGAGGGCAGACATCCCTGGAAGACTGGAGTGGGTAGAGGACAGAGTAGTCTGCAAAGCAACACAGGAAGCGATGGGGTCTGTACACAGGAAAGGCCTTCTAGTGCCTCAGCCCCCGCGCACTGCTGGAGGCGCGGATTCTCTTGCACCTGCAGACTGCCCCTCTCCACCACCTCCACCCAGTCATGGAAGAAGTCTCTCTAGGATCTCTGTGGCCTCAGGCTGACAGAAGAGCACAAGATAAGCTTCAGAAATGGAAATGGGATGGAATCGGATTTATCTGCTTCAGTGTCCCCTGAAGGAGGTGTCCATGCTGGTCTGGGACCCTTTCATGTTCTGTTTTGGGGAGAAAAGAGGGGAGGGGTCAGAGAATTATTATTTACTTTCAACTATGTCTCTCAACCAAAAGAGTCAAAGCCAAGCAACTGAGAATTCTTCTCCCTGCCACCCCTCAAATGCAAATAAGAACACAATCCCAGAAGAGAGCCCAAGGGAGGATCGTAGGAACATGGTGCATGATAACCCATCAGAGTCACACCAGGAGAAGGGGGCAGGGCACAGGCCAGGAACTCTCTTAGCAGAGAGACCTGTCATCTGCCTGAAGGAGGTAAGGGGAATGCCAGCTGGCTCAAAACTAGTAGCTGTTCTGGGATGAGTGGTGAGCTGGTAGGAGCTGCATGCTGATACCTAAGTGAACCTTATCCTCATGGTTCTTTAGAAATCTGTGGCTGCTCCCTCTTCCACACAGTGAACTCTCCCTGGCCACAGCCAAAAAGATGAGCTGGGGATCTTTTAAATAAGCATTAGTATTTTCCCAAATCAGCTAAAAACAGAGCCTCACGTCCACAGCTTTTAGGATCCAAATTGTAGGAATGCCACTGGCAAATGAGAACATACTGATGACCGGGGCTAGGCAGACATAGCAGAGAAAGGCCCGGTTAAGGTGAGTGTGGGCTCCTGAGGGGCCACAGCAGAGAAGACAGGCATCACTAAAGCTTCTGCTCTAGTTCTAGTAAAAGTGCTCTGAATAGGACACCCCACCCTTAGTAGGAACTCTAGAGTCAAAACTTCCTTAATAGCAAAATGACATCAGATGGGACAGATGACTGCTCCCACTGCACAGCAAAGGACTGTTTACTGAACCTCTGTAATCTATCCCTCAAGAAAAGAAACATATGCAGGTTTTAGAGGTATCCTAAGTGTCTCCACCAAAACTCTTTTAAAGAGGGTGGGAAGAGATAGCAAAACTAGGCAGACAGATATGCGAGGATCACCATGGTCTACTCTCATGCCCAGCAGAACTGAGGGCCTAAGGCTGGAGAAGTCTCTAGATAAGAGAATCTCAGGGCTATAGCAACACTGAAGCCAGCCTGGATCTTAGCCTGCTCTTACACAGACTAAGGAACCCAGGTGATCTGGTCCTCAAACCACCACTAAGTTAGAAATCTCTGAGTGGGTAAGTTTCCTGGAAGTCACCCTGTATCCTCCCATCTAGAGAGAACCACAGCCACCTTCTGGAATTGGAGTGTCAGCTGTGCTATTTCCCTCCACAGCTGCTGGCTCCAACCTGCCCCTGGACAACACCAACCAGCGCACACAGCTTCCAATACCCACAAATGGTAACAATGTAACAATGACAGCAGAGGACCACCAGGCATGAGTTATGTCCACAGCACTCACTCATGCTTCTCCTGGCTCAGGATACATGGAGGAGGAGAGACAGACCAGAAAAAGGGAAGATAAGAGAGGACCACAAGACAATGGTAATACTCTTAAAAAAACAAAACAAAACAAAACAAAAAACCTCTGGCACTGAGATATGTGAGTCACATATGTAACAATGGCCAGTCTTCACACAGAGCAAGATGCCTGAGAGGCTGAGATGCCAAGACACAGAGAGATGCAGTGAGGACAAAGGAGGGGCATGCATCGAGTCATTTACCTTTCCAAGGATTAGTAAGGAGAAAACTTTGAGAAAATGTGACAGACAGTTCGTCTTTCAAGCATAATGGTGAAAGGGAAAAAAAAAAGAGGTTGGAAAAGAAAAAAAAAACATCTTTAGTAGTACTTTCTTTTTAATGTGCATTTGAAATTTAAAAACAAAGAGTATATTGTGAATGTTGAAAGGTCTCTGCGTCCCTGTGCAGCCAGGGCAGCCCCAAGAGAAGACTGCAGTGCACTGTGTCCTGGGCTGTCGTTCTTATTGTACTGGGAAGCCAAGACTACCGGGCAACAGACCTCAGGATATGGTTAGTAGGATAACAACCCATATGACCTCAGGGGCTGTCACCATTCCTACTTCTTTGGGTGCTACCACTGTCCATGAGAAGGAAACCTAGTGCTTGGTGTAAGGGCACAGGAAGCATGAAAATGCAGAATGGTGTCGCCCAAACCCAGACACCTGGATGTGTCCACCAAGTCACTGGGGCACCAAGTCCCTCACCCAAAAATCACAGCAGCAACCGGCCATCTGGCACTAACTATGTGCCAGACATTGTGCGGAGAGCTACACTTGTATTATCACACCACCTTATACCTCCATGTTACAGATAAGGAAGCTGAGGTCTAGAATTGTGTTAAGTTGCCCAAAGATAGAGGGCAGTAGAACAAAGGTTCAAAGTCTGCTTGGTCTGACTTTTAACAATTTTGGTCCTGATGCCTAGATCAGTTCCTGGAACCACATGTGTCTCCAATCCCAACAGTAAGTGCCTCTGTGAGCAACACACTCCCAGGCTGGGCTGAACAGGGGCCAACAGAGTAGAGTCAGGAGGGACAAGTCTATAGAGTATGTTTTTGCTGAGCTGGAGGGATTCTAGGCAAAGACATTATTAACCTTAGAGATACGGAAGTTCAACTTTAGAAGAGTTGGGGATATACAACCAAAGGTACCCTCCCAGGAGGAAGATTCCTCCCTGGCAACATATCAGGCCATGGTCACAGGAATGGGATACGCATAGCTGCAAAGCTATTGGGTCCAAATCCGAGGGCTACTTTTCATACAAGGTGAACCCTTGATTTTAAAGTATTCCATGTGTAAACCCCAGCTTCAAGGGGATAACAGATAATGGACCATGAAGATCTCCAAAAAATGGAAGTTAATGGAGAAGGTCCGCTATTAAATAGACAATGCTGAAAGTCAGCAGGTATGAAGCAAGTCAAACAGTTCCAGGCCAGTGCCCTGTGGGCTGCAAACATCAGGTGCCTCTGGGGAGAGGTAAGTAAATAGTATCTTGGCTGGTCCCAGAAACTGGTACAGAGAGAGAAGCCAGCTTTCAGAACGAGGAGACTTGTTCAAGTCCTGGTTCTGCTACTTACTAGCTGGATGACCCCAGGCGAGTTATTTAATTTCAGTCCTCATCTATTAAGCAGGGATAGTAACTGCTCTGCCTACCTTATAAAGTTATTTCAAGGACCAAAGACACTGGATGTGCAGGAGCACATTCTCTGTGAGCTGCAAAGCACTACAAAATACAGCACTCCATGTGGTACGACCACCAGAGTCCCTGGGTGGTGTCAGCGCTCAGCTGCTATCTGAAACATTAGCACTCTGAGTCTACCCAGAGGTGACTCAGAAGAAACTCCTGGTGATTTACTTCCAAAAAGTCAGCCACTGAAAACCTTATGGAGCACAGTTCTATTCTGATACTCCTGGGGTCGCCAGGAGTCGGGATCGACTTCATGGCAACAATTTTTTTGATGGTATTATCACAATGTAAACATGATGTCCAAACAGCTCCCGTTTTCCAAAACCACTCTACTAAGCTCATCAGGCTGAACTCTTCAAACCTTTTCAGCTTCAGCATAATTCAGTCAACCTAATGAGCAAAGAGGAACTATGGGATAGGAGTGACTTGGGGGTGCAGTGGGGTAGGGTGATAGTTTATGGAGGCTTTTACTGAAATTCTGCTACCTTCTGTGGCTGGGGCTCACTGGAGCAATGTTGTTGTTATTGTTGTTGTTTGCTGTCAAGTTGGCCCCGACTCATAGCAACCCCTCCTTGGGTTTCTGACTCGACGGCACATAACAACAACAACACTGGAGCAATAGGAACAGTGAATTATCCAGTGGCTGCTACTGCTAGTGCTTAACCAGAACTTTTCTGCCAGAGAGCTCCAACTGAAGGAAAGGAGGACACAATTGAGTCTATCTGAAACCTGCACACAATCTTGGGCAGGATTATTAAGAAGGAGTAGGTTCACATACAGGACAATCTAATCCAGAAGAACAGTTTCCATACAGAGCCTTCCAGTGTATGGAGGGCTCCCTGGAGCCTTCTGGGAGTTACCACCAGGACTAGGAGGGAGAGGCTGCAGGGCTCCAGGCCTACAACACGCTCTGCTCCGCACCACAGTACTTCCCAGTAGATTTGTTTTGCAGATTAGGTTGTGGGTAAATTTCCCTTTCAAAATGAAAGTGTTCTACTAGGGGAAGGGGAAGTAAGCTTAAAAGACAATGGTAGCAGGCAGACTTAGCTTGCCACCAAAATCTAAGAGGGTAAAATTGGATTTATGTCACATCACAGACCATTCCAATTGCAAAGAGAAACCCAGAACCCAGAGAGGGACTGAGGGAAAGCAATCTGGAGCAGGAGCAGCATCAGAACACAGTGACAAACAGCTGGGCCACAGTTCCTTCTTGTATATCCTTTTCTAAGACGTCATGGATTCTCCGCCCCCCTCCTCCCATCCCTATCTCCTCCTTTGCCCAAGGCAGACTTCAGACTTCACAAGAGCCATCATCAGCCTCAACGCCTGAACAGGAAGAAGGAGTCCAAATTGACAAGCAAGAAGAAAGAGGTGCAAGCACAGCAAAATCATTCAGAGAAAAATACTTACAAACAGGCTTTCCCTAGCAAAGGCTGCAGGGAGAAAAAGTTGAGAGAGAAGTCAGAAGGGAGACAGAGCACAGGGGCCAAGTCATTTGAAACCAGGGTGTATTCTGCTGGGGTAATGCCCTAGCATGGCTGACGGGTTCTAGGCTGCTGAAAATCATGGGGCAACTGTGAAGTGGGGAGTGGGGCTGGGGAGCAGACTAAGGCATCTGCCACTCTACTCTCTATGACTGAAGGCAGTCAGCTCTGGGCATCTACCTCCTGCCTAGGCTTGTCTCCTCCCAAGTACCTACGACAATGGTTCCTAAACTTCCAAATATGACCCAACATTTATACCAAAACAGGATGTCATAGCTATGCCATTTTTGTTCTCAGTTTTCACAAGAAGCATCCTCTGATTTTATACCAGAAAGGACTATTTATTAGCAGTCTCCCCGCTCCTACCCCCTCATTTTAAAAGACAAGGAGACTGAGGCCCAGGGGGGTGAAATTACCTAACAATTAAAATCCTACAGCTAGTAGCAGAGCCACAACCAGAAGCCGGGTCCTCCAGACTCCTAGTTAATCCTCATCATCTGAGTCCTATGGAGCACTTACTATGTGACAGGCATTGTGCTAGACATTGGCATGAATTACCCCCATTTCATCTGCCTTTTGCAAAGGGTGTTATTCCCCCATTCCACAGATGAGAAAACTGGGGCCTAAGGTTAAATAACCTGTTTGGGGTTGCATAGTAATCTCCTCCACATCACATTTCTAGACCCCACCAAGCTTTAAGTAAGCTGTGGGAGAAATCTAGAATGGGGAAGTCCACAGAGGCAGCAATAACAGTAGCCTCAGCATCCAGTTCATGAACAAATACAACTCCACGTTTCCCATGTTCTTTGTAAAAGACCAGGCTTGGCAGGTAGAGGTGGATGGAGGTGGAGTGGGACTCTTGGGAGGTAACAAAATTTGTGCCTCAGGATTTCTACATCTCACATATTTGCAAAAGGTTCTTGGCTGTCTTTGAAGAAAAGACTGGTTTTGTGAAAACAAATTTTAACACCCAAAAGGAGTGGCTGGTGGGTTTGAACTGCCAGCCTTCTGCTTAGCAGTTAAATGCCTCAGACACTACACCGCCAGAGCTCCCTTAATCTTCATAGCTAAAGAAATAAGAGATCTCTGCTGTTTGTTGGGTTTTGTGTGTGTGTGTCTCCTATCTGCTGAGCTAACTCTGTTATGTGAAAAAGCAGTTATTTCCTAGTTATCCAGTTCTGACAGTAGGGCTTCAGGGTTCTAACTGGGCTGTGCTGGATTTAGGACAAGCTCCATGGGCCCCTTCTGACTACAGCTTTTCTGTAACGGGGCACAATTATGAGAAAGGAAGATAAGTAAAAATACTCAGACATGGCCATGGGACCGAAAAGAAGCCCTCATGCAACAACACAGAGGCAAAAGGGCCCAAAGCTGGAATGGAGAGACTTCTGGAAATTGCCCGTAGACTTTGTTTTAGAAAAAACTATTCATGAACGTGAATGGGACTCAGATACTTTAAACACTATTTCTTCTGCTCTGCCTGGTTCTGTTTCTCAGAAAGCAGGAGGCACACACAGTCACAACCAGTGCCAGCAAGGAAGGACCCCCACAGTGTTACAACCTTTAAAGGAACTTTCTCATATTCTCTCCCCTACCCCACATCCCCAACTCACCATGTGCACACACATGCACACACACCACATGCATGCACACACACGTATGCACGCATATACATATACACACACTCTACCCCTCTGCACCTGAGGTCATTACTATACCCACAGGGTAGTCTTCTCCCCACCCACAGGCAGGCGACGTGACTGAAGGAAAAGGGAGTCAACTAACTTGTCCGGGCAGCTGCGTGGGCACCTCCTGGGGCAGGCAGTTGGGCAGGGCAGCAGAAGAAGAAGCCACATGCTCCTCAAAGCTGTTGATGCGAGGCTTTTTGGTGGGCTCAGGGCTGGCTAGTGGGGTGACACTATTGCGTCTCATGAGTGGGTTAGGTCCCTTCTTTGCATCCTAAGCAAGACAAAGAAAAAAGAGAGAAGGCGACAGTTACAAGGAGGCGGGAGATAAATGAGCCAAAAAAAAAAAAAAATTTTTTTCTCTGCCTCGGGATTCTAATGAAACAGGACTGTTCGAGGGGAAGGTCCTGGGACAATGGAGATGCTGTTTGTCCTATGATGCCCAGCTGTCCAAGAACAGGGGATGATTTCCTTCCATGGTCCCTTCCTGGATCATTCCAAAAGACACCTTATAGCAAGTGCAAATGGATGTGTGCAAAGTACAAAAGATGGAGCAGGTGAGGGAAGAACACCAGTATAAAAATTCTCCACTTTGGTTCAACACAAAGAAGTTATTCAATGACAGCAGATAATGAGGTTCCAAGAAAAGAGTCTTCTTTCTGGACTCTCAGAAAGGCATAGAGATGGGGGAGTACAGGAGGAGAGAGAGCTGGCTGTGTGGAATACAGAAGCCAAGGCTCACTGGTAAGCACAGGGGGGCAGGCACAGAGGGATAGATAGGAAAATGTGTATCTGTTTGGCTTCCCTTCCACTGACTGGCTAGTCCAGGATCCAGGACCCATCCCTTTCTGCAGAGTACACATGGAACAACTCATGTTCCATATAAATGTCCCAGCTTAAGACAGCAAATGAAGGGTTCAAAATCACCCAGGAGACTAAAGGTACCAAAAATTGAGGGGCACAGCTAGGCCCAGACACACTAGCCTTGTGATCAACATAACAGTGTGCTATGGGCTGAGGCGGGGGGGGGGGGGCTCCTTCTGGAAAAGCTTAAAAAGAATGTGAGGCCCGTATCTCAGATGAGGCAGGCCACTCCTACGTAGCAGCAGACACAAGGCTCCGAAGTCCTGCAGCCCACCGTTCTGTAGCTCATGGCCCAGGAGCCCAAGTCCAGGTCTGTTATCTGTCATGACCCTGCCCAGTCCCCTCCAGAGAAGTATTTAGGGACCATGAGAGTCAAGTCCAGGCCCAACCAAAGCAATGGGGCAGCAGGCTGGAGCCTGGCAGAGAACCTGCACCAGCCATTTCCTCTCTAGCCAGGGCTGCTCCTGACATGACTGAAGGCAACATTCACCACATCTGGAAGGGGCAGTCAGAATAGGGGGTCACAACCAGCCAGCCAGGTAACTCCCAGTGAGAACAAACTTGAGCTAACGTCTCACATCTCCCTTAATGCCAAAATCTTGTAGTTGAGCTCCTGGAGAACAAGGAAGTCACCAGCTCTTGGGACCTCCATGGGCAGAATGTAACACTTGATGTATAAGAAGGGGTTGGACTAATATAGGCAGAGCATTCCATCTTGACAGCCTGTATAAAGCTAAATCAAAGGTACTTTCCCAATATATGCTTGGAGAGAACACTAATGTGCTCAGGTGAAAAAGCCTACCTGACAGATATCCTGAGGTGGAAATCACACAAAATCAAACACTGGAATGTCTTGAAAAAAAAATTTTTCTGTTCACCATCCCTGATTCCTCTAACTCTCAAATCATATCCATTTTTCCCTAGTCCCACTTCCTTGTCTTATACTATCATCATCTCAGTACCTCTGTACCTAAGCACATAGAGATGATTAAATTGATACCTAACCCTGTTTTAACCAGTAACTCTAAAACCTGAAAATATAGTTTTACTACCTGAAAGGAAAAGGCAGCAATAATCGTGCTATAGCTACTTTTAAAAGAGGAAAAATATGTGTCTTCCTCTTTAATACTCACTTCTCAGGTCAGGCAGAAATGGGGAAAGAGACAGAGCTTTGAACCAGTTCTTCCTGGTTCAGTCATGGCCAAAGAAGCAAAACCGGAATGGACCCAAATTTGTAAAATGTGGGTGACCTTGAATGGTAACTGGAACAGAAAAAACTATGGGTCGACACCCTGCTAAAAACTTAATCTCCCTCTTAGAAAATAAGGGCAGCATGTGCATTGCATAGCAACCAAATCTCTTAACCGGAAGTTGGAAACAACGGTTTTGAGCACAAAACAGATGCTCAAAGATGGTAGCCAACAGTGCTGCTTTGAATGTGTGTCTCTTTCAATACCAAACCAAACCAAACTCACTGCCGTCGAGTTGGATCCAACTTATAGGGACTCCTCCTTGGGTTTCAAGGTGATATCACTATGGAAGTAGCCTGCCCCAACCTTCCTTCCGAGGAGTTGCTGGTGGGTTTGAACCGCCAGCCTTCTGGTTAGCAATCGAATGCATTAGGCACTATGCCACCAAAGCTCCTTCTCTCTCAATAGTCCTGGCTATAATCCAATCTCTTGCAACAGGTTCCTCAAAGTGCTCACTACGCCTCTTCCGAGTCTCTCATTCCAGGGCTTCTACCCATAATTTTTCCCATTATTGTTCCACTTCACTCAAATTTTATAAATTTGGGTCTGTTCTAATTTTGCTTTGTCAGCCATGAATGAATTGCTTCAAATTGGTTCAAAGCCATGGAAAGAGATTACGGGAGGGTGGGGGTGGAGGTGGAAAACTTCCAGAAGCCACAAAAAAGAGAGAGAATACACAGATGTGGAGAAAAAGGAGGTGAGAAAATCAACAGATCTAATTCAAACAAAAATTACAATAGTGACAACATGACTGATATAACTGGTGTCACTGAATTATATATGTGAGAAATGTTGACATGGCAAATGTTGGGTTATATGTATTTTTATAACAATTTAAAAAAATTACTATAGTGAGAACCAGCTGAAAAGTACATGTCAGCATTTATAAGGAACTCAGTCAGACTTCATCCTTCTTAAGTGTGTAAGCTCACTGGCCCCTTACTCCACAGGAGTCCTTCAAGTGACAGACAGGGTGGAAATACTGAGGGAGAAGGAGGCACTGAAATCCACTCACCTCTGACCTTTCCCGGTGTGTGCTCACAGACTCCACATTCAAATAGATGGATTCTACCCGGCAACCTGGGGCAAAGGAGGGAGAAAGAGTACAGCTTCTGTTAATAAGGAGATGGCCCCTGTTGAAAGCTCCACAGTCACCATGAGGAGCAGCCGGAGGGGAGTGTATCTTAGCAAGAGCTGCATCACTTACCATAAGCAACAGGTGTCAGCTTCAGGACTGTGTGAAGAGGGCATTTCAGGTAGGGCATCTCCTCTGAAAAGAAAGCAGATATGACCCCATGATGAAACAGGAGACTTGAGGCAGGGGGATTTATAGACTGACACCCACATTCACAGTCTACAGTGGGAGCTTCTGACATGCTTGTGCCCTTAGAACCCAGGCCCAAGCAGGGGAACTATCCCCCAGCACACAGGCCATCCTACAACCTGCCAGCACAAAACAGAAAGAGATACCTAGCTGAGGAACAAATTTTAAAAATTCACCCTTTCACAATGTCAGAATTAGAGTTTAAAAAACAACAATAAAAAAAAGGCTTTCCCAAAGCAATTAAGTGTGTCTTGGGATTCAACTGAACCTTAGGGAGATGTAAGACTTACCTGTTAACAGCATCTTTAGAGAATGCTGTGCTGTTTGTTCCCAAGAGGTGGGCTGAAGAGAAGAGTTTCCCCCCACCCCAATATGCCCCAAAGACCCTTAGATTTATGGAGACCAAGGGCTTTCTGGAGACTGTTTTACAATGCTACGAAGCCCACTGTGCATCAAACTGTGTTCTGAAGAGTTTCCTAAGGGCCAGTGAAGTAGCCTGTATTGAAGAAGACCCCTTTGTGGGCTGTGCAGCCAGACACATATACTGACTTTCTTAACATTCAGCAACACAACAGAACAGTGTCTTTGTGGGAAATGATGTGCTACGTAGATACGCCATACTAAAGGTCAATTTCCCTCTTCCCTCCTTAAGTGTGAAACTTTCCCAATTCCTGATTTCCCCATACAGAATGCTTCAGAGGATGGGCATTACCTGCACTCTTATCTAGAAAGTAGGCCAAGAGGCAACGCAGGACAGCCTGGTGACAAATCACCAGCACATTCTCCTGACGCTCCAGCTCCATGATCACTGGCTCCAAACGCTGGACCAGGTCCTGGTAGGACTGCAAGACAGAGGTGCCAGCCCTGCGTTAGAGCAGAACTGCACGTAGGAAGCATAGGAGTGCCGCCACCCGGCCACACCTTTCTCATCATCATAAGCCAGAGAACACTCACTACTCAATACCCTGTGAGGTTTAAATACTGTATCCCAGTGGGAAGGCTGGGGTGAGTAGTGACCCTCTTACCAAGGAGAACTAGCACAAGCAGCTTCCTGAAAAAGGCAAATCACCTTTATGTTGACAAGAATTTGGTGATGTATGGGTATACCTTGGAGATATTATGGGTTCAGTTTCTGAACTACCACAATAAAGCAAATATTGTTAGAAAGCAAGTGACATGAATTTCTTGTTTTCTCTGTGCATATAAGTTATGTTTGCGCTATAGTCTATTCAGGGTACATTATGAAAAAGTTTAAAATATTTTGAGAATTACCAAAATGTGATACAGAGACACGAAGTGAGCACATGCTGTTGGAAAAATGGTGTCGACAGACTTGCTTGACACAGGGTTGCCACAAACCTTCAGTTTGTAAAAAATGCACAATCTGTGAAGTGCAATAAAGTGAAGCACAATAAAACAAGGTGTGCCTATACTCTTCTGAAGGGCAACAATACAGCTGCCATACTGTCTCTCTGAGCAACTTCCTTTTCTAATCCTCAACATAGGAATTAGAGATAGGTGTGGCTGAGAAGGGGTATGGAATATTATTAAGCCATAAAAAGGCATGAAGTATCAATACATGCAATGATATGGATGAATTCTGAAAACATTATACTGAGTTAAATAAATCAGATATAAAAGGCCATACACTGTGGGTCCATGTACATGGAATGCCCAGAACAGCCACATGCAGAGACAGAAAGCAGATTAGTGGTTGCCAAGGGATGAGAAGAAAAGGAAAATCGGGACTGACCACTAACAGGTGTGTTATTTTTTTTGGGGGGGTGATAGAAATATTCTGGAATTAAGACAGTGGTGATGTCTACACAACATTGTGGATACACTAAAAACCACTGAAAATGGTATACTTTAAAATGGTTAAAATGGTGAATTTTGCAGTTTGTGAATTTTATCTCAATAAAGTAAAACTAAGGTCAGGCTTGTGACTTTAAAACAGGAACATCAAGGCAACTATTGCTGCCGTCTTCCTTCTTTCACTAACTTGGGTCCTGGGAGTGAGGACCAGTGTGAGCCTATGTGTCCCGGCCCACAAAGGAATCACGCTGACAAATGCTGAGGAGGGTCACAGGAAGGGCCCATGCTGGTGTCCCAACGTCGATGCCTGCAGGCTGGTCCCCAGGCACCCACAGCACCTGGACACTCTGTCCAGTGCTTGCAGCAGCTACTCCCCAGCCAAAGTGAGTTTTATACCAGGCTTTGGAAACTGCCGCTACGTGACCACCTGTCACATGACCACACTGTCACCTGTGACAGTGCCTGTCAGTACAAGTGACGGGAAGTAACACACACACAGCTGGCATGTCAACCAGCTCGCCCGTGGTCAAGTAAAATCCCTTTGTGTTGGGTGAATAATCATTGGCAATCTTCTTTCTTCCTCATATCAGTACAAATGCCATTAGACAAACACATGTCACTTTCACTGAATGGAAAATACAACTGTATTTCTCCTGGAACTGTTTCTAAGGTTCAATTTAGGAAGATTCAATTCAAAGGTGTAAAGTGCTAGGAACAAGCATCCAGAATAGGTTAGGAGATCAAAAAAATATTGGTTGGATGTCAGATTCCTTCTTCCTTGGAGCTGACTACTCAGTTGTGCACAATCAGTCGGTACTTGGGATCCTTCCGGGTCCCCTGTACCTTCTCTTGGCCTCCACTAAGGCTCTTCATGAGCTTCTCCATACTCAACACACACCATCTACACTTGGATCATTATTTGCCGAGTGAAGAAATGACTACAGATGGAAAAGAGAGGCAAGAAATGAGGATGGCCCCAACACACATACCTCACCAGTGGGATAGCGGTAATAGTATTTGTCCTGTTCACGCAGGGCATATTCCTCAGGGTAGGTCTCCTTGATCTCCTCGTAGGTCATCTCCTCACAAACGCCCTGGTGGAAACACTCAGAGGTCACTCAAGGGAATGTGTCCAAAAGGGTCAACACAACCCATGTGAGTCTGAAAGAGATCTTAGGAAGTCGCAATGCCCAGGGACAATTTTCTTGGGTACAGGCTACCCTCTTTCTAACTGATTCAGAGGGAAGAGGCCTCCACAACCCCTCTCCCTCCAGCCTGCCCACGTGGCCAGATCCAGGCACTCACAGCATCAATTTCGTTGAGTGCCTTCCACTGCTCATAGGGAAGTTTAAGGGCTTCTGCTGTCTGGATGGTACTTTTCAGCTGGCTGGTCCACACCTTAAGGTCCTTCAGGTTCTGTTCCTCCACAAACTTGCTCAGGGCATTGGCAAACTGAAGGGCCATGGGATGAGAGAGGAAACACACACATTGGACACTAGGGCTCCTGCTCCTGCTCTAAGAAGCAATGGCAAGATTCATTCACCCTCCACATTAAAGACTACCATGCTACTGAAGTTACAATGGTGAAGAGCCTGGCAGCAACTAGCTCCAGCCGCTAGCAACTAGGACCAGTCCCCTCCATGCACACCAAATCAGCCTTCCTCAAAACCCCAGCAGACTCTTGCCTTTTCAGTGCATCTTAGCATGCTAAGGCAGTAGCTGCAGGAAACACAACACCTTACCCACCCCCACTGACATTACAACTTCCCTACAGAAAGGAGACACACTTCCTTTCCTGTTGCATCCCTCAACTTCCTCCTACCTTCTTGCCCCTGCTGGACAGGCCAGAGTCACCTCCGATCTTCCCTAGGAGGTTGTACTCATTCTCCCCATGCCGACATAAGTAGATGGTGCGGGGCTGCACGTGGATGTTCATCAGATAGTACACAATTCGGCTCTGGATGTGGTCCTGGACTCTGTTCACCAAGAACCTCCGGCCAACATCGATCACCTTGATGAGTGACAAGTCCCTGCATAGAAATGCCACCAAGGATTAGCCATCAGAATGTTCTACCTGTCAGCACAGCACACCCAGCCTCTTGTACAAATCGCCTGGCTCATCATCCAGAAGACTTATTGGTCAACAGAACTGTAAGGTCAGACTGTAAGCTCCTGGAGAGCAAAGTCTGAATCTATTTTCTACAAGAGCCAGAGAGTAAAAACACAGCAACCAATTTCCACAGCATAGGGCCTGGCCAAGAGGGTGGCTGGACTCCCAGGAAAGCAAGAAAATAGAAAAGAAAATATCATAGGGCAAGTACCAAGATTAGGACTCAACTAGATTCACATCACACAATTTCTTCTCCTTAAAATTGGAGTAAAGACCAGGTGAGGTGGGGGAAGATGCGAGAAAAAGGAGAAAGGGAACATAAAGGACTTCTCTCTCCAACACCAGGAAATGCGTTCTGTCTGACTTTGAGGCAAAGTTGCATAATAGTTTAGAGCTCAATGCTAGAGGTTCAAATTCTAGCTCTTCCACTTACAGGCTTAGTTAACCTCTCTGGATCTCAGTTTCCACATTTGTAAAATACGATGACGGCAATAATAGTGCTTACCTCAAGCTGTTATGAAGACTAAATAAATTAGTATTTATGAAAGACTAAGGACAGAGAATGGCATACAGCACTGTAATTGCTTGATATAAAAATATAACATGGGATTGCAATTAATATCATGAAACAAAATGTTTATAAATTGTTGAATGAGAAACTATTTTACTCAGTAGACATTCACCACAACAAAATGTTAAATATGAAAAAAAAAAATCAGGAGTCAAATGTATATTTACTTTCTATACTTCCACATAGTATCTGGGAGTTCTGGTGGCGTAGTGCCTGAGGCATCTGACTGCTAACCAGAAGGCTGGTGGTTCAAACCCACGAGCCACTCCTCGGAAGGAAGGTTGGGCAATCTACTTCCGTAGAGATACTACCTTGGAAACCCAAGGAGGGGTCTCTATGAGTCAGATTCAACTGGAAGGCAGTGAGTTTGGTTTTGGTTTGGAACATAGTATCTAAAATATTTATTGTATTGGTAATTGGGGAGGGGAATAAAAGAAATTCTTAAAGAGCTAGTGTAAAAGAATGTACACGCATATTCTTTGTGGGAACGTCTGGTGGTGTAGTGGCTGAAACATATGGTTGCTAAGTAAGGTGAGCAGTTTGAACCAAATAGCCATTCCGTGGGAAAAAGATGAGGCAGTCTGCTTCCGTGGAGATTCACAGCCTTGGAAACCCTATGAGGCAGTTCTTCTCTGTCCTAAAGGGTCACTATGAGTCAGAAGCGATTCCATGGCAGCAGAGTTATTTTTTTCAAGAACACATTAGAAACCCAAATGTGGATAATTCAGACATGATCCCTTCTTAGAATTACCTGTCACATTTATCGGGGTCAAGGGGTTGATAGTGGGCTTCATAGCAGTTAATTCTCTTCATGAAGTCCTCCATGGCTTCTGCTGAGTTGCAATGTTTGTAATCCGGACTGGAGATTTTCACTTCCTGTTAACACCACAAAGAGGCAGCTGATGGATGAGTCATGCCAGGAGGCTTTTTACTTAGATTAAACAGGATTTGGAGCTTTCAAAAGGGGAAAGCACAGAAAGGCTCAGAACAAAGGTTATCCTAGCCAGTGTTTAAGAAGAAAAAGAAGGAAACTACAGGCTGAGTCATAACTTGATTATTATATGGTGAGGGCACCAATGGTAGATAAAGAATTGCTGGTTGGAAGGCACGCTGCCCACTCAGCCCTCGGAAAGAGATGACGTCCACGAGGATTCCTTAATGAAAACCTCTGACTAGTCTACCATTGAGGAACTCAGTCTGCCAGAAGGCCTAGCCCTCAATCCAGCTGAATTCCACATCAGTATCTGCAACACCCCCTGCACCAGAGAGTCAGTTATTGGTTATAAAGGCATACTCGAGAGTTGCTGGAGTTGCTAGAGAAGGTCCTGGCTCTGAATCTCAGACACAGTTCCTCTTCCACCAGCCCAAAGACCAAGGCAGCCAACACTTGTAACTAGTCTGTTACTAACTACAATAGCTAGTGTGCAACACTAAGAACACGCGTTTTTCCTGCTCAGAGGTACTCTAATGAGGAGTGGGCGGACAAGTGACACTCAGACCACCTATACCCTGTAACCAAGCTATAGGTCTGAGCAACCTGAGAAACTCCGAATTTGCTAACACATGTGCTCTTTTTTGCTTCACCAACTACCATAGCTTTGAAAGAAAGGTAACCACTCTTCAAAAACCTAAGTTCAAAAATTCTTTTCTTCCCAGCTGCCCACAGTTGCCTACATAGAGAACGCAGTGGGGAGGTCTGACCTGCAAAGCTGCTTTGAGTCATAATCAGAGAAAGACATTTCTGAAAACATAGAGTCAGGACAAATGATTAAATATGTTAAAGAACTAAGAAATGAATAGTAATCTCCTAGCTAAGCTTACTGGTGACCACTCACTGGGGATAAATCACTTGGTAGTTACGCTTTTAGTTTTTTTTTTTAATTGTTTTTTACACTTTGCTTCACTACCAAGTGAAACTAGCAGAGCCAAACCAAGGAATTATAGTAAAACCCTTTGTTTAGATTATTGCAGTTATCTGTTTTCTTGTACTCTGAATCATTTCCTTTGGACCCAATGAAACCAATCTGAACAAATTTCCACATTGCTTTGAAATATTCCCTCTGACTTGGAGAAAAGGTCTAACATAAGAAGGGAATGCATGCTTAGCACCTCTTTATAACTACACATTGCTATACAGAGTCCCTGGGTGGTGCAAAGAGTTAACATGCTAAGCTGCTAACCGAAAGATCAGTCGGTTAGAGTCCACCCAGAGGCTCCTTGGAAGAAAGGCCTGGTAATCTACTTCCACAAGATCAGCCACTGAAGCACAGACCTACTTTGATACATATGGGGTTGATAATACGGGGTTGCTGTGAGTTGGAAGTGACTTCACAGCAACTGGTTTTCAGTTTGTACAGCAAGACCACAAAGTTCCATGCAGAAGTATTAAGACTGCTTTTCTTTATAGATAAGGTACTCTCTCTGGTGGCTCAGTGGTTAAGACATTTGGCTACTAACCAAAAGGTTGGCAGTCTGAATCCACCAGCTGCTCTGAGGGACAAAGATGAGGTAGTCTGCTTCTGTAAGGATTTACAGCCTTGGAAACCCTATGGGGCAGTTCAACTTTGTCTTATAGAGTCACTAGGAGCTGGAATTGACTCAATGGCAGTGGTTTTCTTTATAGAGACATCTTATTCTAATGTATTTAAACTGGACATAAATTTATTCACTCCATGAGAAGGTGACCTGTGGTAAAGATTTCATAGTAAACACTTCTTTCAGTATTTATGATATATTGCTATCAACTGATAAAATTTAGGAATTCAAATTAAGCTGCTAATTACCCCCAAGGTATAAGGCAAACTTCCCCTTGACATGGGGAGATTGGCCCTATACATTGGGCCACTAGATGGAAGGAAGATAATTTTACTATCCCATTTCTTCCCAAACTTGGAAACTGATTTCAGTTTAATGAATTCTATAAGCTTCTGTCAATACATAACTATTCTTATCTATCAGGAACCTTAATAGCAAAAGAGAGCATCAGCCTATTGCCTACCTTCCCATAAGGCAAGGCTGAGAGCTTCTGTGTCGTTTCTTCCAAGTAGCCCCAACACACATCAGCCAGGACTGCCAAGCTACAGAAATTATTCCTAATCCTCCCCACTTTACCTTCTATGGTCCAACAAAGACTATGCTCACTACCAACTGTCTGAAAAGACCCCAAGAAGAGCCAGCCTAGGTCACAGAACATGCTTCTAAGTTAAGAAATACTGCTTCATATTTCTATCCTCCCAGTATCCAGCTTCTCAGACAATATCAACAAAAGGAGGAGAACAAGCTCATTCTAATAGTTTCACTTTCAGGGCTTGGCTTGCTTTCACACTTTTCTCAGATTGCAAATGTCCTTGCAGCCTAAGTTACTGCAGAGAACAGGGGTCTTCTGTTTTCTCTTACCATGATGTTGGAGGCTACAACTGTAGGGTCATCACACACAGACTCAATGAAAAACACCTGGGTGGAAACAAGACAAACTGGAAGTTAGGTACCAAGTGTGAAGCAGGCACAGTAATCTGCTCCAGGCACAGTAATCATCCCACCCCAAGGTTTTTTCCTTTCTCCTGAGCTCTCTGGGACAAGACAGGACAAGAAGCTTGGCTCACCTTGAAATCATTTTCTTTGGCAAAATGAAGGATCATGTGTCTTCTCTCTCTAGTAGTATTGGTGGCATCAAAAACCTGGTAGAGAGAAAGAAGGGCAGGCAGTGAAGAACCTAATTTTCAGTTTAACAATATTTACCAAATCTCTGAATAGGTCAGGCCTGTCACTTCCATGAATAAGCCAAAAATGTTGGTTCAAGAAGAGACTGTACCCTGCCCAAGGCCTCTCTAGGAGTACGCAGAACCCAGGCCCAGCACTGTGCCAGCCCTCCCCTCTCCCTCTGTTCAAAAATGTGAGGGACAGTAGGGGAAGGGGTGGGAAGAGTTATTTAAAACAAACAGAAAATTGCATGCAGTGGGAGGAGGACGTATGTGGAAGTCCATTAGCTCCTATAGCTGGCAGCAACCCCAGGTCCTCCCAGCCTTGGTGGGTGGTAGCCTAACTGTACATAAAGGATGAGGGGATGAGCAGAGCACTCGTACTACTGTGTCCTTGAGTCCACCCCCACCGACCACCTTGCTGAGCTACTATACTGCTCTAACCACATGGTTCCCTCAACCCTCAGGACCAGAGGCGCTTGTCTATGTTTGCAGTGTCTGATTGATGTCTCTTAGCACTTTTTCAGGTCAATGTCTCCATTTCACTCTTTGAAGGAAGGCCATCCTGATATGGGATTGAAAAACAAGATAGTAGCATTCCCTAGACTTACCGCAATTTGGCCTCCTTCCTGCATCAGGTATGTTTTGACATCTCTCAAGGCTGCTAAGGCACACTGTCTGCAACATGCAAGAAAAAGAAGCCCAAAATCAGGAAGGGCCCATCTGGACCAGGTAAGTCCAAACAACTTGCCTCACCCACCCCAGTAAGCAAAGTAATGACAAGGTCTGTCTCTAAACTGCCCAGTGCTGTGGCCAGGCTCACCAAGCCTTCATTGGCATCAGCCCCTTCAGGCCTAGAGGCTCCCCAAGTTGAGGTTCAGGATAGATAAACTCCAATCACCCTCAGGAAGTGGTGCTCATGGCTGGATGCACAAATGGAATCCCCTAAGGGCTTTCAGAAACTAATGCGCAGATCTCACCTACAACATCTGAGTAAATTGGTCTGGGGTATGGCCTGAGATTAGGATTTTTTACTAGCTCCACAAGTGATTCTATATGCAGTCAAAACTGAGTACTACTGCACTCAAAAAACCAAACCTAACTCACTGTCATCGAGTCGATTCTAACTAATAACAACACTCATTAGGTTTCTGAGGTGGTGAATCTTTACAGAGGTAGGTGTCCCATTTTCCTTCCTTGGAGCAGCTGATGGGTTTGAACCGCCAACCTTGTGGTTAGTACTCAAATGCCTTAGGCACTGTGCCACCAGAGCTCCTTACTATTGCACTGTTGTTGTTGTTGTTGTTGTTATGGGCCCTCGAGTCGGACCTGACTCATAGCGAACCCTCCTTGGGTTTCCGAGGCAGTATCACTATGGAAGTAGATTGCCCCATCTTCCTGTCGAGTTTGAACCACCAGCCCTCTGGTTAGCAGTCTAGTGCCTTAGGCACTATGCTACCAGAGCTCCCACTATTGCACCAGAGTTTGATAATCACCTTTTGCTTTTAAAAAATTCTTCTCGAGTATAAACAGGTAATTTTCGGTGAAAACGATTTTGATCATTCTTAATGAGATGTTGTTGCTATTGATCTATATCGCATCAGCTGAGTTAGAACATTTTCAAACAGATCAAAGCAAGGAGTCTGACACAGGCTGAGAGACTTGTCCTAAACTAAACTGCAGCATAGCTGCCAGCAGAGCTGGGGCCAAATCTAATGGCCGTCAACCCTATCTAGATAAGCCAGAGGCCAGAGGGCCACACTGCAGGTCTATTTTCTCTTTCTCTTAAAGAAGATGTTTTTAAACAGCAAAGTAAATCCAAACCCAAAGCCTTCAAGGCAGTTCATGTCTTACTTCCGGACTTTCATGGCCTCTTCATTGTCAGGGCGAAAGAAGTCGTAGGAGCTGTATTTCTTCACAGCCTCCCGGCGATACTCACCCACGTTGAACACTGTGGATGGAAAATAAAAGGTCAGCCTAAGATGACCAAGCAGGACAAAGGGACCTACTCACAACTGGAAGCATGATCTCAAAAAAAATTAAAAAATCAAACAAAATCCCACCAATTTTTATCGGGTCCAGTCTCTAATCCTAGTCTCACAATGGCATGGAACAGAGACTGAGACTGTGAGAACAGAGGCAGTTAAAAGTCTAGTGAAAACAGGGACAATGATTTCTGCCAACCGTCTCCAAAAGTCAGTGGGGTCTCATACCCACTGCAAGGTCCAAACCAGCCGCTCCTCTGCTGACTCAGCAGCCAGAGCCAAGGTGGCGGTTGTTGTTAGGTGCCACCAATTTTCAACTTGTAGTGACCCTAACTGACAGAGTAGAGCTGCCCTATAGGGTAATTTAGGGTATAATCATTATGGGAGCAGATCAGCAGGTCTTTCTCCTACAGAGTCTCTAGATTGATTCAAATTGCCAGCCTTTCAGTTAGCAGCCAAACACTTAACCATTGAAACCAGGGCTCCTTCAACATCAATAAGGCTATCTAATTCTGTTTTCCCCAGTGCATTTAATATTGATTGGGCACAAAGCATGTACATAGCACTGTGCTAGGCACAGTACAGGTAAGAAAATATAAGATCTAGTCCCATCATCAAGACATTTCTCATCTGGACCATGGTCACAGGGGACATCAAGCTTAACTGATACATAACATAATACACAAAAACACTGTTTTGTGTATTATGTTATGTATAACATGGGGTCTTAAAAGCTTGTTATGTATAACATGGTGCAAAAACGGCAAGGAGGCCACATGTTCTGACCTCCTCTAACCCTACAAGGGGAAGGCAGGATTACCAGCAGTAACCCAAGGCCTATTACTGCCAGGCCAGACATGTTGCCTCCCTCCAGTCCTTTCTCCAACCGTTCCTCCCAGAGCACCCACCACCTCTCTCCTGGGTTCGAT
>NW_006921615.1:17954004-17961439 GCF_000298275.1 Orycteropus afer afer
CAGGAGATCCTGGTTGGAGTAGGAGAACAATGTGAAACAGAACTCAAAATCATAAAAAAAAAAAAAAAAAGACCAGGTTTACTGATCTGATGAAGCCTGGTGAGACCCCCAAATGATGGCCCCTAGTTACCCTTCAGGCCTGGAACCGAACTCACTCCCATGGCTTTCAGCCAAACAACAGACAGGCATATAGGGTGAACATTTACACCAGATAGATAACACTCCTTAGTACAATCAATCATGGAAGAACAGAAGGGGAGTGTTTGCACAGGGAAATAGCTTGGACAGCAGGAATGCATAGGATAAAAGGACACAGAGAAAAGGTAACTACAGGGAGGAAGAGAACTGTTACATTGTGGGGTTCTCAGTCAATGTCATGAAACAAAATGTGTATGAATTGCTGTACGGAAAATGAATTTACTCTGTAACCTTTCACACAAATCACAATAAATATAATAACAATAAAAAGACATTTCCCATCTGGTTAGGGAAGACTAGACAAAGAGCCATAGTTAATCATCAACAGTATGGAGTACTTTATGACAGTGAGTAGAGAAATGTTACAATTAAGTGCTATTAGAGTTTAAATGAGAAAGATCTGCATAGACTGAGATGGTCAGAGGGTGTTTCAAGAAAGAAGTGAAACCTCAGTTGAGTAGGATGCAGGAAGAGCAGGAAAGAGGAGAGTGGCTGTGAGAATAAGGTTCCAACATAAAAGTCAGAGCATGTTTGCAGGCAGCAGTGATAGATGACACAGCTGGAAAGAGAGGTGGGATCAGACTCCAAACAGGGAGACAGACCAGCCAAAGAGTGGTTCTGCACCGTCAGTACCAGCAACTAGAAATGGAAGATGATTATTTTTTTCAGCTGAGGAAGTTTGGAAAGCAGAGCGCTCAGTGGATCTACCTAGCCTTGGAACACAGCTTTACCTTTTGTTGGGACGCCAATCCAGTTGAGGTAGCGTGTCAACTTCTTTGAGATGTAAGTCTTCCCCCGGGCTGGGAGGCCAACCATGACAATCACTGTGGGGGAGTTGGTCAGCTTCGGCCCACAGGCTAGAAAAAGCAATGAAGAAGGTGTCAACAAAGGGGCAAATGTTGGTGAACCGAGTTCTATACCCAAAAACAAACTTTTAAGAATTTCACAGAAGCAGCCTTATTTCCTTCCCCATCTCAAAGTCCTCAGAATTTCAGACTCAACTGGGACTAGGGCCCCCTGGTAGCCAGGGTCTCTTAGTCACATCTTGCAGTTAACTCTCAGTTTCAGATTATGTTTGGCATGGAGTCTGAGTCCTAATCCCAAATTCCCAACCTGATATTCAAGTGCCCTGGACCCAGCCAGGGAATCTTGTTACTAACACTACAGTGGAAGAACACTCCTTATGGGTGTAAGAAAAAGACTCACCAATGAAAGTGAGGCTAGCAGTAGGAAGAGGTGGTTTCCAAATGCAATGTAAACTGAGGTGCCAGGTATGAATGGGACATGGGAGGCAAGGCCAAAATACAGAGAGAAGCCAATCATCAATTTCCTAACCTCCACACAACAGGTGTAGGTGGACTTTCTATAAAAATAAATTTTCAAAAGAAGACAACTTTAAAGAGTAAGTACTTATCAAAAGAAAGGAGACCAGAGACCCAAAATTCTGGCCCCCTGTGAAAGCTGACAGATAAGTTCCTCCATCCCTGAGAATCTCATGCTGTTCTCTGCTGCCAAGTTTTGATTGATGCCGGGGCCATGCCAAATGAAAGGCAGGTCAGAGGGCACCAGACGTCCACAGTTACTAAGGCTTAGGCAGGGGGCCCGGCTCCACCATTCATCTCTGGGAAACCCAGTGGCTTTTGCTTGTGGATTTTTCCCCTTCAGCTACTGAACTACAGGCCTGAGAATCTCATTAAGACAAAATGCCAAGAAAGGAGGTTTTCACTGGGTTTTAAAAAGATCTCTGTTCTGGAAATCTATGGCACAGTATTTTCTTGGCTGTCATCTTGCTCCTGAGACGCACAGGCGATTCCCACATCCTAGTAACAAGAGTGAGCCAGTGTCCTCCCACTGGAAGCAAGAGACCCACCCGCTGCCTGCCAACTCCCAACCCTGGCAGAGCTGCTGTGCTGTAATGCAGAGCTCACTGGCTGCAGAGATGGGCCAAGGTCTCCTTATCAGCTACGCAAAATTGCTTCACAGGCGGAGGCCACACAGGCAGCAGGGACAGCTATTAAAGCTCTACTCCAGATCTGGTCAGGTGCTAGATTAAGACAGAGGCTCTGACACGTGACGCTGGTGAGTGCCAGAATGGGGGAGGGAGGAAAACCACCAGCATCACTGCTGACAGGGCCTTGCCTCCTGCAAGGTTTAGAGGAGGAAGCTGCTGGGCATCTCAACACAAGCCCATGCACAGCCTGTTGACCAAACAGAGGTCACATGTCCAAACACCCACTGTGCTATTCTGGGAACTGCTTCCTAGACAGCAGGCTGTGGGTAAGGAAGAAGAAACTATAACAGACAGAGGGCTTTGCTTTGTTTCTTTCCTAATAGTTTCAGATCATGCAGTGGGGAAGAGGTAGAAAAGCTATCAGGAGACACTCAGGCACCACAAAAATCTCTGGGCCAATATTCCCTCAGCTTCCAGTGACCTTGAAGCAAACAAGTTCCTAGAAAACAGAAACATTTCACTGCCCAGGATGAGCCAGCAGTGATGCACACACGACTAGAACCAATGGGCTTGCGTATGTCCTAAGAGGAAAGCAGAGAGATGAGGGTCTCCCTGAAAACCAACAGGGACATAAGACAAGCCCTATTGTGTGCAGGGTCCATTCTGGCAGCTGACACATGAGAAAAGTGACAGTGACTGCTGAAGCTTTCTCACTTGTACCTGGAAACGATAATCCACTCCATCGATCCTCTTCCCAAAGCAACAGTTCTTTCCCCCTGGTTTAATGGATATCCCCACCATGCCACTGCTCCCAAGACCATTAAAACATGCTCAGGGACAGGGGCACGTGCATACACACTCAGCTGTGCACATACATTTTTTGTTGGAATAATGCCAGGGAGCCAAGGACACTGGCTATCAAATGAGGGATTCTATCTATATTAATCTTATGAACAAATCTCCTTTGGAATTAAACACCTTCAGGAGGGGAAAAAAAAAAAAAAGTAAAGGAACATCCGAGTAAATACCTTAACCCAGGAGTTCAGGTTGAATTTCAAACCCAAACAAACCATCACGCCCTTACTTGGCAAAACAGAAACCATCCTCCCTATTCATTTAGCTTCTTGTGTGGGATTCAAAGGGATGCAAAGACAGAGTGCTATAAGTTCCCTGGTCTCCAACAGAAGGAAAATCATAAAACCTCTCAAACCTTCTGACTAAATCGTTGAGTCTTACTCTTCTTCATTCCTCTATCCCCTCACCTCTTTTTTAAAAACTCACAGTACACCTCAACTGCTCATAACCACCTGTCCTGCCTCAATTTCCCTAGATTCTCTGCTTTTCCTCTGTGGATCGTCTTTCCCATTGAGAATGAGAACCCCATTCTCCCCCCACCCCCTGCATCTTTCTTACCATCTTGGCTTTTTCTCTTCTTCCCCAACAGTATAATAATTAGGGAAGATAAGTATTTAGCTTAACACAAGATTTTCCAAGGGGTATTTGTGTCACTCATTTCCTCTTATTTAAATATTATTTTCAATTTTTTAAAAAAACAAAAATCCAGAGTTTTAAAACTTGAATAAAAAAATTTAGATGTCAATTTAAAACACGTAAAAGGGACTATACAGATTCTCACTATGTTAAGGGGGTGAGAAAGTAATCGTTTAAAGATCACTGAGTTAACAGGCCAAACAGCTTGATTACAGTTTGGGGGCTCAGGCTAAAGGTGCTGTCCATGGTTATAGCCATCATTTGAGTAAGTTATCAGTCACCAAATTCGACAACTGCACTTTCAATTCTATAATGGCATTACATTCACTTACTCAATCAACAAGAACAGGTACTAGGTGCTATGTAAGACATAGAGGCTACATGAATGAACCAGACAGGCACTATCCCTGCTGCTAAGAACATCATTCTAGGGTGGAAGACAGATGAAAACAAGTAAATAAACGTGCAGATAACTTCAGGTGATGATAAATGGTATTATGAAAGCAAAGCAGATGTCCACATAGAGAGAATGATCTTGTCACGTGTGGAGGGTGGCTGAGGGTGAGTTTGAATTAGGTACTGCAGTGCAGTGAATTGCTCAATATGGCCCTTCTAGCCATTGTCCTCCATCTTGTGATGTATTGTAAATCCTAGTATCTATGCCTGTTTAGATGTATCTTGAGTCTCAGCTTGCTAAAATATATGACTCAAGTCACTAATCTTAGTTTCCTTGAGGGTATATATGTGAATGTTCTAGGAAAGTTTGCTCTCTTGTCCCGTTCCTGTCTTTTGTTCATCGTCATCTCACTGCTGGACTTGAGACAGCATCTGTCACCTGACCCACTGGTTTGGGTTCACCAGCCCCTGCAGCCACGTGAGTTGGGAGAGTCCTCCAGACCTACCCACAGGCCTGACATTTGCTAGCCTGCCAGCCTCCCAGCCTCCCAGCTTCCACTACCCCAACATGAGCCACTTCCTTGGGAGTTTGTGAGTTCTGTAAGACATTACAGCAAACTACAGAACCACACAACAGGAGAGAGATTGAGGGGAGGAGGAGGAATTGATGTCAGAGATGGTGGAGTGGCACAGCAGTTGGGAAAAGCTGGATATTTGGGACATCTTTAATCTCCACCTCATAGGGACTGGCCTTGTGCTAATCTTTCTAAAAGAAATTATACAAGCAGATACCCAGGGTCAGCTTCACTAAGCAGAAGCATTTGAACTAAGATCTCACTACCCACAAGTCAGTCATACCAATTTATTAGCATATAATGCAAACTGGCTACTTGTATTTGTTCCCTACGCATAAATGTATGCAGGAAAACACATTATAACCAGAAGGTTGGTTGGTGAGCATGACAAGGAGCAAGCTATGATGACCTGATATAGCCAGTTATGAAAACAGTCAGCCAGAAGGACCAGGTTAAAACCCCTCCACCCTGGACAGTGTTTTTTCCATTTCATAGCTAGGTTGCAAGGCTGACAGTCTCAGGTTTCAATTCCAGCTTTACTACCTACATTAAATTACTAACCCTTCTGAAAATGTGTAAAGCACTGACAAAAGTAGGCACTCAACAGCTCTCTTCCTTCATTGTACCGATGCCCCATAATTCATTCTCTGAAAATAACCTTCTATTTGGAAAATATCCCAGGCCTCCTGCAAGCTTTCTTCTACCCAGAGGCTCGCCAAAATGTTAACCTCAAAAAGGAGACAAGTCACTTGCGTTCTTTTCTAGAAGTAGCTAAATTATACTCCATTAAAAGTTCAAGAGGAGAAAAATGGAAGGGGCTGCTTATGACAGATAGCAAGCTGCAAACCAAGAACCAGTCACCGTCAGTTCTAACTCATGACTACTTCACATGTCAGAATACAACTGTGCTCCAAACCAAGATGGGATTCACAAATCCTAACAGAAGTTAGATTGCTGCATGTTTATAAGAACCACCACAACCTATTTCAACCAAAACCAAAAACCAAACCAAACTCACTGCCGTGGAGTCGGATCTCATTCACAACAACCCCCCTCATAACTCATAATTCCTTGGATTTCCCAGGCGTATCATTCTGAAAGTGGTGCAAAAAAGACCTGCTTTGACCCCATGGTTACACAACCACTGTAAGATGGTCTCTCTGGCAAACAGACTTAACATGCTTGGCCCCTCTGGGGGAATGGAATGCAGGAAACACCAGCACAGAAAGGGATCAGGGAAACTTGATTGTTGTCTACTGGACACAACCCCCTTTTCTCCTGTTATCAGATCAGCCTGGAGTGCCCTAGTAGTCTGCTTATTAGTATCAAGGATTAACATCTAAGTGAGCTTGCCTCAGGAAATAGGGGAAGGTGTGCACACAGCTTTCCAAAACTTTTTCAAAAGCCTTCTGTACTACTTCATTGCTAGTGTGTGTACATACTATCTTTTGCCTAATGAGCAGCCTTCTCAACCAGGGGTCAGGCATTTTAGCTAATCATATGACAACCTTGGGAAGCAATATAATATCAGTCTGGTTAAGACTGTGGGGTCTGAAGTCAAATAAGGTTCAAAGCCTGGCTATCATCTCCTTGAACCTTGGGCAAATTACTTTACCTCTCAGTGTCTTAGTTTCCTTTTCTGTAAAATGAAGGAATGCTTCCTAAAAGTTGTTTTGAGAATTAAATATAACATTTAAGAGGGAAAAAAAAAAAAAAAATGCTGACACAAAGGCCCTTACTCACCCTTCAAGCCTGGAACCAAACTCACCCCCTGGCTCAACTTTCAGCCAAACAATAGACAAGCATATAAGGTGCTCAATAACACCAGGGAGGTGTGCGCCTTAGAACACTTACTCATTCAAGATCAAAAGGGCAGCATTTGCCCAAGGATAAAGCTCAGAAGGCAGGGAGGGACAGGAAAGAGGGAAGAATCGAATGGCAAATACAGGGAGGAAATGGGAATAGTGCTTTTACATTGTGGGCACCGCTCATCAATGTCCTGAATCAAAATGTGTATGAACTTGAATGAAAAAACAATATGCTACATGAATCTTCACCCAAATCACAAGGAAAAAAAAAAATAAGTTGCCATCAAGTTAATTCAAACTCATGGCATCCCTATGTGTGTCAGGGTAAAACTAAGCTCCATAGAGTTTTGTTTTGTTTTTACTGTTAAAAAAAAAAAAAAAAAAAATACAATTATGTGCCAATTGCTCCATAGGATTTTCAGAAACAGATCACCAGACTTTTCTTTCAAGGTGCCTCTGGGTGAACTGAAACCTCTAACATTTCAGTTAGCAGCCAAGTGCACTAACCATTTGCACCACCTAACATCCTAAACCAAACCCAACCAACTGCTGTCTAGTCAACTCCAATGCATAGCAACCATATAGAATAGAGTAGAGCTGCCCGACAAGGTTTCCAAGGTGTAAATCTTTAGAGAAACACAC
The DNA here is from genome assembly GCF_000298275.1 of Orycteropus afer afer. Taxonomy (NCBI): domain Eukaryota; kingdom Metazoa; phylum Chordata; class Mammalia; order Tubulidentata; family Orycteropodidae; genus Orycteropus; species Orycteropus afer. The sequence continues at coordinate 17,961,066 of NW_006921615.1, forward strand.
TGCCACATCTCCCATAGAGTGGCTGGTAGGTTCAAACCACTCACCTTTCAGGTGGCAGCTGAGCGCTTTAATCACTGTGCCACCAGGCCCCCACCCAACATAATACATGTAAAATGCTTAATACAGTGCTCCCTATCAGTCTTAGCCATTTTGGTTATCACTATTCCAGACATTCCAAAACTAAGACTCACACATAAGAATGTTGCCTGAGAGACTTTGGTAAGATGGAGGAATAGGCAGACAAGTGACACAGACCCTCTTCAACAAAGAAAAGAAAAACCAATTGACAGAGATACAGAAGATAATCCTGGAGCCCTGAGCTTTGAAAGGAACTATACAGAAGTGGATTAAGCACCAACTAGTGGAAAAACCTG
>NW_006921615.1:17961724-17963399 GCF_000298275.1 Orycteropus afer afer
AAAGTGACCAAGGGTGCAGCCATTTTGAATTTTTACAAGTGGCAACCATTTTGGATTCTAAAGTGATAGCATTCTCATTTGAATTCCAGGGACCTAAGAATAGGCTCTGTTTGCCAAGGTCAGCAGGGACATATGAGAGGCTGACAACAGGAAAGGAGACAGGTGGTGAGTGTATAAGTGCTGCCAATTAGCGAATAGAGGAGCACAGTACCCTGCTTGTGTAGATAACATACAAACAAAACAAAGACAATGAAAATCGTGGGCAAGTCATTCCAACATATAATCACCAATTAAATATAAACACAAAAACGTCACAATGCCTCGAAGACAACAAAACGTTACAGTCCACACAAAGAAGCAAGACAAAGCAAGAGAAACAAGGGACCAGGATACAGACCCAAAACACATCCCTGAGGAAGACACAACATTGGAACTTCCTAATAAAGAATTCAAAAGAATTATATTTAGGTATGTTCAACAAACTGAGACAGATCAAGGAAAACACAGAGAAAACCCTAGAACAATTTCAAAAGGCAATACAAGAACAAAATGACAAAATAAATGAAAAATTAGAAATGATACAAAATCTACACCCAGAAGTCCAGAAGATTAATACTAAATTTTCAGAAATAGATAAGACATTGAATGGGCAAAGGAGCAGAATTGAATCAATGGAAGACAGAATTAGGGAGATTGAAGGCAAAATACCTGAACACTTTTTTTGAAAGAGATAAATCAGAAAAAAGAGCAAAACAAAATGAAGAAAGCCTAAGGTTCAGGTGGGATACCATCAAAAGGAATAACCTACGTGTGATCAGAATTCCAGAACAGGAAAAGACAAATACAACCACAGAGAAAATTGTCAAAGATTTGTTGGAAGAAAATTTTCCTGGTATGATGAAAGATGAGAATATATCCTATTCAGGATGTCCAACGAACCCCAAACAGGATAGACCCCAAAAGAAAATCACCCAGACACATCATCATCAAACTTAACAAAACTAAAAACAAATAAAGACTCCTAAAAGCAGCACGGGAAAAACGAAAAGTTACCTACAAGGGGCAGCCAATAAGACTAAGCTCGGATTTCTCAACAGAAACCATGCAGGCGAGAAGACAATGGGATGGTATATAGAAAAACCTGAAAGAGAAAAATCTCCAACCAAGAATTATGTACCAAGCAAAATTGTCCCTCAAATATGATGGTGAAATTAGGACATTTCCAGATAAGCAGAAATGAAGGGAATTTGTTAAAATCTGACCAATCTGACAATGAGATGTTAAAGGGAGTCCTTTGGACGGAGAATCAACAGCAGCCAACAACAACTGACAGTTAACACACATGATGATATAACCCAGAAACCAATCTTGCTATGGAAATATCCAAAGTAAATAAGCATACGAGATTGTAAACAGGGAACCAGAAGACATCAATTGACAAATGAGGACAACTACAAACCAAAAAGAAGGAAAAAAAAATTTGTTGTTACAAAACTTCTAGATGGTAGGGAAGTCAAGACAACTACAAGATAGAATGGACTGTTTCAAACTTGAGAAGAAAACTATAAATCACAGGGTAACCTGAAAGAAAAATGCTAACCTTCACATCAAAAAAGAGGATCAACATAAATATTCAGTAAATACTAAAACAATAGCAATGAAGGAAGTGATAACA
>NW_006921615.1:17964454-17966204 GCF_000298275.1 Orycteropus afer afer
AACAACAACAACAACAACCCAAAGATAAAGTAAGGATTTCTCTTGAATATCCCCCATCTTTTCTTCTTTAAGTTAGAATACCAACAATGAGTTAAACTATGAGTTGGGTCCAACTCGACTGCACATAACAACAACAACAACAACCCAAAGATAAAGTAAGGATTTCTCTTGAATATCCCCCACCTTTTCTTCTTTAAGTTAGAATACCAACAATGAGTTAAACCTCCTAACCAAACTCACTGCCATCAAGTCAGTTCGACTCAGAGCAACCCCTCCTTGGGTTTCTGAGACCGTATCTTTGGAGGAGTAGATTGCCCAGTCTTCCCAGGAGTGCCTGGTGGGTTTGAACCACCAGCCTTCTGTTTAGCAGTCAAATGCCTTAGGCACTAATCTTTACCTCAGTATATACTAAACCAACCTTTCTTCCTGCTGGGAAAACCTTTGAGCAAAGATAAGTTAGCAGTTTGTCTTATTCCAAAGTAATAATAACAACTACTGCTTTGACACCTTCTTCACTCTCAATGATTGTGGTGACTATCTAATGTCCACTAAGAACCAGCCATTGTCTGGGGAACCCAACACTTGAGTGGACCCCTTCATAGCCCAGTAAAGTAGATAGTAACATAACCTACTCTACAGATGAGAAACTCACCCAGATAGGTAGGGACTCAAACACAGAGGTTCTCAATTTTCAGTGATGATAAACCGAAAGGATAGTCAGCTCTTGTCCGTCAATAATTCACTTCCCGGTCCATTAAGTTCTGATTCACAAATCCAGTAAGTCTCTCCAAGTCACTGTTTGCATTTGAAAGAAGCTGCCGGCTTTGCAAGAAACACTTACCACAATGTTGGTGTAGCAACCGCCAAAAACCAAACCTATTGCCATCAAGCCTATTCCGGCTTGTAGTGACCCTATAGTACAGAGTAGAATTGCCCCATAAGGTTTCCAAAGCTATAAATCCTTATGGAAGTAGTCTGCCACATTTTTCTCCCATGGAGCAGCTGGTGGGTTTAACTGCTAAGCTTTTATTTAACAGCTCAGCACTTAACCACTGCGCCACCAAGGCTCCTTGGTGTAGCAACAGGGCACCCAATTAACATGCTTCAGAAGCAGAGATAAACTAATCAATCTCAGTCTTTTTGTTGCTGTTTTAATGTCCTTTGTATATGTAATGTTCTCCATGCCCTCCTGAGTTAGTAAATCTGAGAAGAATCTGCTGTACACCCTTGATTAGGAGACCACTTACAAAGATAACAACAGGTCTAGGAGGAAGAAAACCCCACATGATGTTACAAATGCCATTAGATAAGAGGAGTGGGGAGGAAAATGATCAGGAAAAGATGCCAAAAAGAAATATCCTCTTTTCTCCACTCCACTGAGAGACAAATGTGAAAATACAAACTGAGAAAGACACCACCACTTGAAATAAAGACATGTAATAAATATCCAGACTGTGGATATTTTTATAAGATTTTTTTACAAGGAAGAACCACTTGCAGAGATTCCAGAAGTGGGTGAGGACAAGGGACTTAATCCATCAGCTTTAGACAATCTCCCCCATTGGTTCTGACAAGGGATTTTAGGCAAATCGCTCATCTGCGTGTGAGATGTGCAGGCTGATAGAATCTAATGGATGGTTTCTAAAGCCTGGAGGGAAAAAGCATTGCTTTCTCTCAAAATCACACTGCTGAGCTAACGCCACCCAATCTCAGTGCCCTTCACAGAAGCTCAGAACTCAGTTATTCCCCC
>NW_006921615.1:17966919-17972985 GCF_000298275.1 Orycteropus afer afer
TACGGAAGTAGGATTGCCCAACCTTCCTTCCGAGGAGTGGCTGGTGGGTTTGAACCGCCAGCCGTCTGGTTAGCAGGCAAATGTCTTAGCCACTATGCTACCAGAGCTCTAGGGACTATTAAATGTATGTTTTTGTGTGGACACACATACATACGTACACACACACACACACACACACATAAAACCAACCTATATGTGCAGGACCAATTATGATTTACAAAGTGTTCTATAAATAAAATTAGCTTTATGCAAAAGTATAAAGGGCGTAGGGGTAGTTTCTACATCTGGCCTTGGCAAATCTACAAATTTAAGGAGCTGTATTCCACACTACCATCATATTTAAGAGAAATACTAGATCTGAGGAAGCCCCAATTTAGTAAGCTATTTACAGTAGCATATCTGAAAGGGTTGGGATTTAAGAAACAATGTCCAGATCTGCATACCTCCCAGCCCTTCACTACTTTGTGAAGAAGTCCCTTCCCCTGAAGAGAGAAAAAGACTTCCATTGAGCAAGGGCTTCCCAAGCCCTCACTTTCAGCAGAGTAGACAAGCTGGTAGAGGTGTGGATCATAAGTGTGTCGTAAGCACATAACCGAGTTCCCACCACCACAAAGACCAGCGAGCGGTCTTTGCACCATGGGGACTAATTCTTCTGGCCCACCGCGAGAGTCTAGGTGGGAATGCCGGCAATCACGACACCAGCTGTCATGTCCCGTGGTGTCACGTCTTCTGCTGACAACCGTGGAAGCAGAGAAGCTCGACAACACACACACACCTCCCGCTCAGGCGCCATTAAATGACCAGAAGCCGCGTCCAACGATTTGTACTCAGCACTGCACACAGGGAAGAGTTGCGTTTAACTAGCAAGCTACCAGACGTGGCTATGGAAACGCCGAACACCGAACACCTCAATCTTATTCATCTCATTGGCTCAAAGGCGAATCTCCCTCCCCTTAACGGTTTCACTTGGAAAGGCAACGTTCGCCTTCTGATCATTTTAATTGCACTTTTAAAAATTGTTTTTTTCCATAGCTAGGAATGGGTCCCCAGATAAAACTTTCCAAAGCATTTACGGTGGGTGACAGACAAAGTCAGGGGAGGTGAACTGACAGCAAATTATGAGTAGGATAGGGCGTGTGTATCTGAGTGTGTGTACGCATGCGCGCGCGCGTAAAACTCCACCAACTATGCAATCACGAATCGACCAACCCTCTCGAAAACCCGGTAAAAAGCCTTCGTTCCAGGTGGGTCTCCTGTCTCCCTCAACACCCGGACCCCAGCAGTCAGTGCGGGGTGCACTGCGAAAACCCAGAGCCCCTAAACACACACGCACACACACACACACACTCACAGAGAGAGAGAATATGAATACAGAAGTAGATAAAGACCGAGAAAGAGAGGGGTATAGATAGAAAAAGGGAGCAATAGAAAAAAAAGAGATCTGGAGGAGAAAAGACACAGGCTGCCGAGTCACGAAGTTGGACTCCGCCCAGCCAGCGCCTGGGGAAGGGTGGCCTGGAGTAGTGGAGACAGTTGGCCATTTTTTCAAGTTGCCCGAGTCAATGGCTTTCGGCAATATCCTGCGTTTTCCACACCCAGCCACTCCGGAACGATAGGTCCACGGTGATCACCATTTCCGGGTTTCCTTTTTCGATTTCTGGCCACCAGACGCTGCGCGCCGCCCCACCCCCCCTGCCCCGAGACACAGACTGAGGCGAGCAACACCGCCCCGAAGCCACAGCGCCGCCCGACGCCCGACGAGGGAAGGTGCAGAGCCGGCCCCGCACCCGCCCTTTGCACGCTTCCTCACAGTGTGACGGCCACCGCACAATCACCCCTGGCGAAACCCAAACAGCATCCTCTGCGGGCTGTTCTGCGGGCCAGGGGAGTGGCAGCCGGACGCCCGGCACTCCTAGCCCCGCGGCGACAGTCCTGGAAGCCAGCGATGGGTCCCGGCCCTGCACAACGCACGCCAGAGAAGGGGAATCTGCACAAAAGCGTCTCTTCGGCGCGCGCCACACAATGGCCCCTTGCTCTCCACGCGGCGCGCCCCTCCCCTGCAGCCTGGACCCCGTGCACATCTATACTCACATCTGGGCAATGAGGGGCGATGATCGATAGGAATCCATATCTTCTGCACTCGGCTCTGAGTCAGTTCCAAGGGCATCTTCACAACTTCGTCTTGGGTGGCCCTCCAACCCTCACGAAGTATTCAAATTTGGGGGAGAAAGCGGCCTGCTGACCTCAGGGAACAAAGAAGAGAGGATGCCTACGCTGGAGGACGGTCCCAGGGCGCTCTCCCTTAACGCTGCTTTTTAAAAAAAGTGCTTTGTGTTAAATAATTAATGCTGGCAAAGTGTGTGCGGCTCCGCACCACAAGCTGCTGCAAGAGGGGTGGGAATGTAGGGACTGCACTTGCAGCGCCTACACAGTCGGGCTTGTCTACTTTGGGAAACCTGGGCGCTCGCCCGCCGGAGATGCTCGGGACAGCGTGACAGCCGCGATCTCCGCTGGGTATGGCCAGGACGTAAGCCAATTGCGAGCCTCGCTTCCCCTCTTGTTAGTCTTCCTCTCAAGCTCGGCGAGGATGCCTCTCGCACCACCGGTATTCTTAAATTGAAGCTGGCAGGACGCACACGTCAACCTTGGGGCGGGGACATACCCTTTTGGTTCCAGCCCCCTTTCACGTGGGGGATGACAGGGGGTAGGGAAGCTAGGACGCGTCCCGATGTCGCCCCCTTCAGGCTTTTGAAAGCAGCGCTCCCTGCTCCTGCAACCCAGACCCAGTCCTGACCCACCCTGTGTCCCTCACTTCTGGCAGCTCTCTAAAAGTAAGGCGGGACCACGGCCAGCCCTGAAAGTCGGTTTGACTTCTTGACCCTCGCTCTATTCTCCCGTAAAGGCAATTCACACCACTTCCTAGAATAATTCTGATCCCTCACCTCAACTGTGCTGGGAGGAAAGACAGCTACACTGTTCTGTGTGGGCGGTGGAACAACGCCCCCCCCCCCAACAGAACAGAATAACCTGAGATGCTTGTGAAATGTATTTTACTGATTCAGTCTCTCTGGGAATGGGGCCCAACATTCTGCATTCTTAACATCTGCTCTAGGTCAGGCACAGTCAAGTTGAAGACCCAGGTTTAGGGATAACAGTTTAGGAAGGGGGTGAGGGAGAGTCTGCTACCCTAGAGGGAAGTTGGAGGACAGGATACTCAGAGAACCTGAGAGGAAGAGCCTCCTGGGTTGCTCTTGCTCCTAGCCTACAACTGTTCCCCGATAATAACTGAATTATTCCCACCACCTGTAAGGAGAGGACTTCCCTGGCCCTTCATCCTCACACACACTCACACCCTTACTTTCTTGAATCCCTTAGAACCTTAACTTTTCCTGAACATTGTCTCCCCCATACTCAGCCCCAGGAGCTGGAAGTCAGGCCCCTGCCGGCTGGCTATGGTGCCTGGCAGAAGGGGGAGGCAGCACAGCCCAGCGAGTCTGCACTGGAAAGCCCATTTTCTTTCTTACATTCACCATTTACCATATTGTAAATAAACCTTTTTTTTTTTTCCACTAGTAAAGGAGTAAATAAAATTAGCCACCGTTCCCACTGGCAATGCATCATTACCTGACTGCATGCCCAGGAATAATTATTGGGAGGCTGGCACCTCGATTAAGCAAACTCCTAAAATTCATGACATTTATCAGCACAGCCCTAGGTCTTTTCCTCACCAATTTTTGTTGCACACCCTTCTGATTTTCCCTTCCTCTCAGCTTTGTATCTGACAGTCATGTAGTCAGATTAGTGGTGGTCCTATAAAAGATCTGGGGTGTTTTTTTAGTGGGGCACTGCCACCCACACAGTTGTATTACATTCATGTAACAGGGCATCACGTTAGCATACGATACATCAGTACAGAGGCGCTGCCATGCAGAGATGCTTATTTCAAGCTGAGGTTATGCTGTGATTGGAAGGGAAAACAGAGGCGCTCCCAGAAACGTACACTTCAATGGAAAAGTATGAGCACAGGCTGCCACACGTCCGTCACGTCCCGCATGCCTCTGCTGGGAAGGCGCACGCACCCTGGCTGCAGCTTTGCTGCAGCGCCTCAGCTTTGGCGCCAGGAGGCGGCCATGGAGACAGCGCCTGAGCCTTCTCTCCCAATCCTCCGCACCAAAGCCCACTGGAGGACTCTACCCTGGTGAGCAGAGCCCTCCAGGCAGGTTCCCAGGACCTTTCCCCTACCCCACACTCCGAGAACACTGCCCCTCAGGCCCCCCCCTCCCAGGAGTCCCTGCTCTCCCCGACAGCTTTGCTGACTGTCTGGTTTGGAGTGTTCGGGCAGCTGTTCAGAAACCTGAGTGCACTGCATTTGGACTTGTTTTTCTGCAGTTGGAGCAAATGCCAGACATGACACCCTATAACGTCCAAAGGAGAGCCCCACTCCACTGTTGAAGTAAGAGTGGGCTAATTTAAAAGAAAAACAGCAGGAAGAAAGAGCCCCTGGGGTTGGCTGGAGTCAGGTGAGGGAGGGTGTGCAGACTTGAGAGGCTTTACCCTCTACTACCTAACACTAGCCTCATGTAATAACTGGTGTACCTGCTTTTCCAAAGGAATTTTCTGCCCAGATTTATAGACAAAGAAAGCAAAGGAGATGCCATTCCTTCCTCCCTCTGAACTTGCAAACAACTGTGGCTAGTTTTAGCTGAGAGGGATTGAGGTGGAAGACACACCAGAGGAGGCACATTTTTAATCTCATGACCTAGATAACAGTATCTAACCAGAGGTCAGCTCTTAGGGGACAGGCAGTTCATGTTCCTTGGAAGTCTCAGCTTAAGCATTTGCACTACATCTGGCACCTTCCCTGCCTGAAACACAATAATTCCCTGGGTGTCTATATCACAGAGTAAAGACTAAATTCTTTGTCAACTCTTGCTGTCCATTTGACAATTTGTCAAATGGACATTAATTTAATCCTTCTCCCACTTCTGATATGTAACGGCTGGGAATGTGTGGAGGATAAGGGTAAGCTCACACTTGCTTTTTTTTTTTTTAAAAAAAAAAAGGCCAGCTAGAATTCCTTGTCACGTTTACAGCCATCAAGTAAATTATATTTCCTAATTGGAAATATAATTGCTTCACTACAGAAACCATTTAAGTACAAGCCAATTGCAACTGTATTCCAAGATTTACTGGCTCAGAGTTTACTGGTTTAAACACTCTCCTGACTCTTCTCTAGTTCCACCAATGACTCCATCTTCACTCCGACTGTCACCCTCCAGCCTCTTTCACCAACTTCCATCTCCAACTTAGCATTAACTATAGTACTTCAGAAAGCAGAGAATGTAAACATTTCTCTCTGCAATGTTTTTCTCACCAACACTACTACAAATACTAGAGGAGATGGTCAATTTTTCTTAGATTTTGTGATTCATGGTCCTGAACACTATTAGCTGAGAAGGAACCTGTACAAAAATCTAGTCAACCCTCATGTTATTAATGAGTAAATGGAGGTTTAAAGATTAGAGAAATCAAGGACTGGGTCAAAGGTCAAGGAACAAAGCCCATTAGGAAGCGGTTTACTGTTTTTCCTACTTGACAGAGATAGCAGATAGCTCCCTGCTGCATCCAGAACAATTGAGCTCTGTGGCAGGAAACAGCAGAGAAAGACCTCTGTTGTGTAGAAGGAGACATGAGTAATTATTTAAAATGATACTCCAATATTAATTAAGACTCTACCAAGTACCTGGTGAGGTGCTTTATGGTGGCTGATTCATTTAGGTAGATCTGTCCTTGGAGAAAAGATGACTGAAGTGATTTTTCTCCACGACCTTCTTTCTTCCCCCTCTCCTCTGCTTAGCCTGTGTCATCTAATCCTTATCTCAATCCCAAATGCTGCTATAACTAACAACAAAAACAACCCCATTTCCATGATCCCATGCCAACTAGCTAGATTTGAACATTAAAACCTAGGAGCTCTGGTAGCATAGTGCCTAAGGCACTTGACTGCTAACCAGAAGGCTGGCGGTTCAAACCCACCAGCCACTCCTCGGAAGGAAGACTGGGCAA
>NW_006921615.1:17973085-17990823 GCF_000298275.1 Orycteropus afer afer
AGTGATACTGCCTTGGCAACACAAGAAGGGGTCACTATGAGTCAGGGCCAACTTGATGGCACGTAACAACAACAACAACAAATACCTACCTAGGGCGCTCTGGTGGTGTAGTGCCTAAGGCACCTGACCGCTAACCAGAAGGCTGCTGGTTCAAATCCACCAGCCACTTCGTGGAAGAAAGGTTAGACAATCTACTTCCGTAGAGATAACACCTCAGAAACCCAAAGAGGGGTCGCTATGAGTCAGATCCAACTCTACAGCCCTGGTAGGCCAGTGGTTAATTTTCAAAAGGTTAGTGATTCACACCCACTAGCTCTAAAGGAGAAAGATGTGGCAGTCTGCTTCCCTAAGGATTTACAGCTTTAGAAACCCTGTACGGTAGTTCTACCCTGTCCTATAGAGTCCCTATGAATTGGAATCAACTCAATGGCAGTGGGTTTCGTATGAAAAGCTACTTAGGAGTCCTGGTGGCACAGTGTTAAAAAGCACTCGACTGCTAACCAAAAGGTCAGTGGTTCGAACCCACCAGCAGCTCTGTGAGAGAAAGATGTGGCAGCCCACTTCTGTAAAGATCTGCAAGCTTGGAAGCCCTATGGGGCAGTTCTACTGTGTCCAAAAGGGTCACTATGAGTCAGAATTGACTCAGCAGTGGTTTGGTTAGGTATTAATACCTATCTCCTCCTTAGTGAGAAAATGAGAGATAACAATCTGGGGCAGGCTATGAGCAATCAAAAGTTGCTAATTAAACACAGAATGTCATTACTTGCTCCACTATTTTTGTGGGAGAAAAATCCCATGTGTGAGAGGGTGAAAGGAGCCCTGGTGGCACAATGGTTAAGTGCTCAACTGCTAGCCAAAAGGTTAGTGGTTCAAATCTACCCAGCAGACCTGGTGATCTGGTCCTGTAATGATTACAGCCTAGAAAAACCTGAGGCAGTTCTATTCTGTCACACGAGCTGGCTATGAGTCGCCATCACTGTGTCAACAACAACATGAGAGGGTGAAGTGAGATACCAGATAAATCCCAACCGGATCTCACCACCCATCCAAAGGGAAGAGGGGGGTGGTTTCGTTTCTCTTATTTATTTAGTTAGTTAGTTTGGTTTTTTTATTGCGATGAAAACATAAACACCACAACATCCATCAACACAACTTGCACATTTACAACTCAGTGACATTTTTCACATTGTGCCATCATTGTTATCCTCATTCAAAACATTCCACCACCATTAACAAAAACTCAGTGCCTCCCAAACAAATCCCCCTTTCCTTCTTCCTCCCACCCCTGGTAATCATTAATAATCTTTGGCTTCTATAGATTTGCTTATTTCATGTAAGTGAGATCAAACAGTATTTGTTCTTTTGCAACTGACTTATTTTGCTCAACATGTTTTAAAGGTTCATCCATGTCGTGGCATTCATCAGGACTTCATTTCTCTTTACAGCTGCATAATATTCCAAACATATATACTACATTTATCCATTCATCTAAAGATGGCCATTTCAGTTGTTTCCACCTTTTGGCTACTGTGAAAAGTGCTGCAACAAACATTGGTGTACAGGTTTCTGTTTGCATTCCTGCCTTCACTTCTTCTGAGTATATTTCTAGGGTTGGGATTGTTGGGTCATATGGTAATTATATGTTTAACTTTTTGAGGAACTGCCAACTGTATTCCACAGTGGCTGCACCATTTTACATTCCTGCCAGCAATGGATGAGGGTTCCATTTTCTCTGCAACGTCACCAACACTTCATTGGCATGGTTTGGTGGTGTAGTGCACCTAAGTGCTAACCTGAAGGGTGGCGGTTCAAACCCACGAGCCGCTCCTCAGAAGGAAGACTGGGCAATCTACTTCTGTAGTGATATTGCCTTGGAAACCCAAGGAGGGGTCGCTATGAGTTGGGACCGACTCAGTTTGGTTTTTTGGTAATAGCAAATGATGTAAGAGCATCTTTTCATGTGCTTGTTAGCCATTTGAATAACCTCTTTGGTGAAATGTCCAAGTCCTTTGCCAATTTTTTTATTGTTAACTTGTAGTTTTATATATATTTTTTGTATATTAGGCCTTTGATATATGGTTCCCCCAAATTTTCCCAATCTGTTGTCTTTTCACTTTGTTGATAGTTTTTTGTTTGTTTTTAATAAAATAAAATGTAATTCATACATGAATCAGAACAGAGATAGAGAATGTCAATACAATGCCACATCAGGGGTCTGAAACAACAGTTCATTATCTTTTCTACAAAAGCCATATATCTTTTCCTCTAATCAAGTGGGGTTAAATGTTTCATAATCAGGGTTGTAGGGGATGAGGGAGGTTATAGACAAAGAATCTTTGGGTGAAACCGGCCCAAATTGTGTAACTTAAGTTCCACCAAACTCTTCTGGCAAGCTTCCATTTCCCTTTGCCTAAACCATGTTTCTCCACCTCCTACAGGCCTTTCCTTTTTCTAAGTTTGGAGCCGTGGTTCTAACACTGTGACCTGGGGTTTCACATTCAGCATCACACTTTGGCTAGTGGTTGGACAATATTTTACACTCCTCGTAATATCCTCCACCAATATTAAGGCATATATCGTGTTAAAAAAGTATTATTTTATGACTTCAAAATATGTGTATTTTTAAAAAAACAGTGTTACTGTAGTTTAGGAGCTCCTGGGTAGTGCAAATGGTGAAGTGTTCAGCTGCTAACTAAAAGGCTCGAAGTTCAAATGCACCGAAAGGCACCTTGGAAGAAAGACCTGCCAATTTACTTCCAAAAAATCAGCCACTGAAAACCCTACGGTAAACAGTTCTACTCTGACATACGTGGGGTTGCCATGAGTAGGAATCAACTCGAAAACAACTGGTTTTTTATACATATTCTAGTCAACAGTATTGTACCAATGCCAATTTCCTGGCTTTGATATTTTACTACTGTCTTAGTTCTCTAGTGCTGCTAAAATAGAAGTACTACAAGGAGATGGCTTTAACAAACAAGAACTTATTCTTTTGCACTTTAGGAGGCTAACCCACTGTCGTCAAGTCAGATCTGACTCATAGTGACCCCTCCTTGGGTTTCTCAGGTAGTGGCTGGTACTTCTACAGAAGTAGATTGCCCAACCTTCCTTCCAAGGAGTGGCTGGTGGGTTTGACCCACCAGCCTTCTGGTTAGCAGTCAAATGCCTTAGGCACTAGAAGTCCAAATTCAGAGTGCCAGCTCTACTGGCTGCGTGAAGGCCCCTTGACCTTGGGCTTCAGCTCTGTCTCTTGTTCCAGGCCCACAGGAGCTAGAGATATCTCCTGACTCACATACCTGCTAGCTGCTGAGGCTGACAAATCCAAGGTCAGCAGGGAAAATGGCACAATCCCAAAATCATCAGGCAACATTGCAGGCCACTGATTCAAATCTAGGAACTAGAGATGAAGACTCTGCCGATGCAGGACCAAGATGGGCCACAAAACTAGAGACCTTTCTCAAAGCTTCTCCATATATACTGGAAGCAGCTGGAAGCAGGCCACACCCTGAAGGCAATTCCCCTTCCAGTGATTAACGTCTCACAGACGTTAATCCACCATGGAGGTGATTACCATCTTGCCATGGGGAATAACTACATCCACCTGCCAAGCCATTCAAAACCATGGCCCAGTCAAGCTGACATACAACCTTAACTACCACAAATACTGTTGTATAAGATGTCACAATTGGGGAAAGCCGGGTGAAGAGTTTATGGGACTCTATGTACTTACCTTTGCAGTATCTTGTGAGTACACAGTCATTTCAAAATAAAAGCATATAAAGGTTAAAAAAAATTAAATCAACTATGGCTCAGTTTGCTCAAATTCTGAAAAAAAGAAGCATAGATTGTGTGGATTTGGGCACTGAAGAAAGAAGGGATTGCTGGAAAGGTACTCAAGGTATTACAGAACAGTGGTGATTTGCATGTGTTTGTAACATCTTTGCTTCTTGCAAATTATACACACACAGATGCAATTTGCATGAATCCTGCACCTGTGAGAAAATGGAATCAAGCTCAAGCTGTGTTTTATTTTAGGAGATGACTCTATTTCTGGGTTTTGCATAGATCTTTGGGAGCACGTCAGTGGGTTTGTAGTCTTTGTCATCAGTTTGCACGTTTAAAACAAAACAGAGATGATCACACAGAGTTCTGTCTAGGACTCCAAGAGGGTCACACTGAACCTGTCTCTCTGAGGTAAAAGGTGACACAAAGATGGGCAACCACTCAAGAAGCTCATTATCTGCACACATCAGTCAGCCTGTCCATCTTCTTCTGGTACCATCATTTATTAGATATTCACTATAGCAGCTGTGTGTCAGCTACTTTACAAGAAACAAGCTGGCAATGCGATGAGTTTCCTTTTATATATGACCCTTCTGGCCCTGCATTATAATTCTAACAACTGGCTGGGCCACAATCTTACAAGGGATTGGTTAGTTTACTATGCAAATAAGGTGCAAATAAGATCTTTGAAAGGACTATTCGATTACTATGCAAAGTGGATGTCTTTTTTATTGAATTTTTTTAAATTTGTTCAAATTATACACAGCAAAACATTCACCATTTCAACATTTTTACACGCACAAATCAGTGACCTTTGTTACATTCTTCAAGTTGTGCTAACATTCTCACTTCTTTTTCATATTATTCTGCCACCATTATCTTTTTTAAATTTGTTTCTTGAAATAGTATGATTTATTCACATGATTTTCCTTATTTTTTGCCTGTTGTTGAGAGTATACACAGTAAAACATATACCAACTAAATAGTTTTCTGCATGTATAATTCAATGACATTGATTACATTCTTCAAGCTGTGCAAAATGGGTAACTTTTGATCTACTAAGGAAATTGGTTGGGAGCTCTGGTAATGTAGTGCCTAAGGCACTTGACTGCTAACCAGAAGGCTGGTGGTTCAAACCCACCAGCCACTCCTTGGAAGGAAGGTTGGGCAATCTACTTTCATAGTGATACCGCCTCAGAAACCCAAGGAGGGGTCGCTATGAGTCAGATCCAAAACCACTCGACTGGCACATAACAACAACAAGGAAACTGGTTAGTTTGTGGTCTTGCTGGAGGGGCCACAACTTGAAATGATAAGGAGCTTGCTATATAAGCAACTTATTGACACAGATTTTTAGAGAGATACACACAGAGAGAAGGGGCTATAACACTGAAGATAGCAAGAAATGGTGAGACAGTGAGAAGTGGCTGAGAAACAGCAGAGCCTGGTGTCAGTCAGCCTCAGTGGGGTCTGGTGAAAGTTGGCCAAGCCAAAGGGCCTGCCTATGAGCACAGCCAAGAAAGAACTAAGAACTGTCTTGGATGGAAGCTGTCTGATTGACAAACTGTATCCTTTTTCCTGAGTTGTTCCTGTTACTTTCAAGTTGATCCTGATCCTGAGTTATAACCTGTTCTTCCCCCATAAGCCCCTTAATTGTAAGTACAGTTCATGAGTTTTGTGAGACATTGCAGTGAATTACTGAACCCAAAGACAGAAGGAAGAGTACTGAGGCAAGGGAGAGCAGAGAGGCTAGAGATGATAAGAGTGGTACAGCAGCTTAGAGAACACGAACATCTGGGACATCTTTAACCTCCACCTTGTAGAAACCAGCTTTGTGCTGATTCTTATTAAAGAAATTATTCATTTAAAGCTAAAGAAGGAATTTAATTATCTTTGGTCCAGCCAGGAAAGAGAAGTGGGTGATCAAATAGCTGTCATCATGGTGTTATGCCAAACCTCATAACAGATATCCCCTGTACATAAGAGCTTAGAATTTAGAAACAAAGGGTTGTACATGTATTAGAATAAAAGTAGGTCCAGAACAACTAGATAGTGCCAAGCTACCATTGCTAACTGCTCTAAAAGGAATCACAATAGAAGGTTCCAGATGGAATAGGAGAAAAATGGGCAACAAAACTCAAAATCATAAAAAAAATAAAAAAAAAAATTAGGCTTATGGGTCTGATAGAGACTGGTGGAACTCCAAGACTATGGCCCCTAGACACTGTTCAGGCCTGCAGCTGAACTCGTGTGGCTCAACTTTCAGCCAAACGATAGAAAAACCTATATAATGAATACTAACACCAGGGAGGTATGCACTCCTTAGAACAATCAACAATACGAGACCAAAAGGGCAGCAGTTGCCCAGGGATAAAGCTCAGAAGACAGGAAGGGATAGGAAAATGGGACAAATGGTAATAGTAAACGCAGAGAGGAAGTAGGAAGAATGCTGTTACACTGTCACAAAACGTGTACAAATCCTTGCATGGAAAACCCTTTTGCTCTGAATGCTTGCACCCAAATCACAATAAAAAGCTAAAAAAATAAAAATTTTTAAGAAAAGAGTAAAAGTAGGAAATTAAGAGAAAGGTGTGATGCAGGAATACACCAAATGCAGACTAAAGATTACTTCATATTGGGATAATAAGACAAATTATGATATAATTACAATTAGAAATAGATCAACTGAGAATTTCATATCCCTTTCATTGTTCTTCAGTTTTCTCTACTGAGTCCTAAGAAAGCACATGGAACTAAAACTCAAACTCACTGCCGTTGAGTCAGATCCAACTCATAGTGATCCCTCCTTGGGTTTCCGAGGCGGTATCACTACGGAAGTAGATTGCCCAACTTTCCTTTCGAGGAGTGGCTGGTGGGTTTGAACCACCAATCTTCTGGTTAGCAGTCAAATGCCTTAGGTAGGCACTATGCCACCAGAGCTTCCACATGGAACTAGAAGTCAAAATGATTTCTTTCTATGTTCACAAGTATTCACTGAAAGCCAGCTACATGTAAAGTCAAATAAGATACAATCCTTGTCAGAATTTTGAATTCAGTTTTGAATATCATAATGTCTTCCCAACAAAGACACACCTTTTGTCCTTAGATGTGATGAAACGTAACCTCCAGTATATTAACTGAATTGCCTATGTGCATATAACTAATAAGCCAAGGAATAAAAACAAGATTTTCAGTTAGTCTGGTGTACTATTCTTTCAAGTTTCTCCTAATTATATCACTTTCCAACTAGAATGCTGAATTTACTTCTCAACAACAAAATTTCGAATCCAAGTGTTTTAGATAACAGTCTGTAAGTTAAATCATGCAGAAATAAGAATTAGAATCATCTTCAGATATTACTGCTTACAAGATTAATAGCTATTTATAATGTAACAAAAAAAAAAAAAACAAAAAAAAACAGGGCTATCAAATCAGTTCCGAAACCCCCACTGGGTTTCCAAGGCAGTAAATCTTTATGGAAGGAGACTGTCTCACTTTCCTTTCGCGGAGTGGGTTTGAACCACGAACTTTCTGGTTAGCAGGCAAATCCCTCTGGCACTGTGCCAAAAGTGCTACATAAAACATGGAAACAGAAAGCCAGATTCTCAAAGAGAATCACAGAGTCCTTTACGCTTTAGTAGTTACATTTGGAGAGTCCTTTCACCTTGTGATGCAGAAAAGTCACAGTAAAGTCAATTTAAAAGCATTAAATAAGAAAATGATGATGCGGAGGAAGTTTTGGTCTTTTTGCGTACTACTCAATAAATCTCCTGACTTATTAGCAAAAGGAAAGATAAGAAATATGCCTATATTTCCATCAATATTAAACTTGTCACATAATCTCACATTTCTATTATTAAAAAATACATTTTTATGGAATAGCCTGCCCCACGCAGACATTCACAATATGACATCTCTACAGTCTCTGGAGCAGCACTATATTATAGGAGACATATATGTAACTTAAAATTTTCTAGTAGTAGAAAGAGACAGGGGAAACAATTTTAATAATGTATTTAGCCTAGCATATCCAAAATAATATTATTTCAACAGGTTATGATACAAAAAAAATCTGAGATACTTTACATTCTAGTTTTGGTACTAAATTTTTCAAATCTGGTGTGTATTTTACACTTACATCTCAAGAGGTTAAAAATCACTGGTCTGGGTTTGTAACAAGGAGAGAGCAAAGGAGATTTTTCAAGAGGCAGGACCTTGCACCTGACACGTTTCAAACTATTTGCCACCACCTCTCCCCTTCCCCACCCAATAGTGTTTATCCTTAGAAAACTGAAAGAGGAGGGTGAACCAGAAATCTTTATTCTGGAGAATTCCTCTCCAAGGCTTGAAAACAAGAGGTATAGGTAGGGTAAAAAAGAGCAGGATGTTGGAACCTGTAACCCTGCTATATTAAATAGTAAACAAAACCAAAAAAGCAAGCAAACAAACAAAAACCCACAGCCAGTGAGTTGATTTTGACTCATGGTGACACCATGTGTTACAGAGCAGAACTGCTTCACAGGGTTTTCTTGGCTGTAAACTTTATGGAAGCAGATCACCAGGACTTTCTTCCATAGTGCTAATGGGTGGGTTCAAACAGCCTTCTAATTATCATCTACCTTCTTTTACAAAGAGAATTTTGTGGTGAACTGACCTAAATATTCTATCCTGACTCATAACCGTGATCCTCCTGGAAATGCATCAAACTGGCTCCTAGCTTATATATCATTCTCATTTTCTTACCAGTTGGGGATATATCTCAGTCTCCCAAAGCTTGACTATCTCTAGGTGTACTGCCAAAATCCAACTTCTACAGAGGAAACTCTGTGGAGCAGACTCTGGCCACAGTAACCCCATACAGATATTGTCAGACACCCGGTGAGGAGTGGCTGAGGGGCCAGCTAGTTCACTCTCTGACATCTCAATCTTGTTTCTTTTCATTGTAAGCCATGGAAATATGCCCTAGAACATCTGTGGCTTTGTTTCCTTCCAGAAATATTTATAAACAACAGCATTTTGTAGACACGGACACAAAATGTTGATTAAAGAAAACCCAAAGTATAGTAAGACCCGGAGAAGCTGATGTAACAGCTCTGGGTAAAAACCTACTAAGAGGTAAGGAGAAGCCGTTGTTGTTGTTGTTGTTGTTATGTGCCATGGAGTCGGACCTGACTCATAGCAACCCCTCCTTGGGTTTCTGAGGCAGTATCACTACGGAAGTAGATTGCCCAACCTCTAACCAAACAAACCTGTTGCCGTTGAGTTGATTTTGATTCACAGTGACCCTACAGAACAGAGTAGAACTGTCCACAAGGTTTCTAAGGCTATAACTCTTTACAGAAACAGACTGCCACACCTTTCTCCCCTAGAACGGCTAGTGGGTTTGAACTGCCAACCTTTCAGTATGCAGTCAAGCGCTTTAACCACTGCACCACCCAGCTCCTTACTCATCTCCAAACCACCCCCAAATGTTCCCTAAGAGTCTTCTATAAGCCTTAGAGACTTTCTTCAAGCTCACAGCTGGAAAAGAAATGGGAACAGAAAACCCACCTTTGCCATAAGAAAAGTGCTACATGACTTTCACTAGGTGAAAAAGATTTTCATAAAGAAACCAAAAATTCATGGATACAATCAGTCCTGGCAACTGGTACACCATCCAATCTCATACAACTATGAGACCAGAATAACGAGATGGTGCCCAGCTACCAATGTCAACCACTTGGAAGGGGATCTATGTAGGAGATCCTGGATAGAGAGGGAGAACAATGTGGACAAAACTCAAAATCATCTGGAGAAAAAAAAAAAGTGGGGGGACCAGGTTTGCTAGTCCAATAGAGCCTGGTGGAACCACTGAAACTATGGCCTCTAGCTGCCCGTCAGGTCTGGAATTGAACCTACACCTGTGGCTTCCAGCCAAGCAAAAGACAGGCATATGAGTTGAACATTTACCTGAGGTAGATACATTCCTTGGAGAGAACAATCATGAGAGAAAGAAGGGCTGCTTATGCACAGGGAGATAGCTCAGGGGGCAGGAAGGCATGGAGGGATGGACACAGGGAAGAGGTAACTATGGGGAGGAAGTGGGAGGGGAGCTGTTGCATTGTGGTAAACTGTGATTAATGTCATGAAACAAAGTGTATGTGAACTGCTGTATGGAAAGTGAATTTGCTCTGTAAATTTTCACCCAAATCACCAAAAAAAAAAAAAAAAGAAAAAAGAAAGATTTTCCAAGTGCATCATGAGATAAATATTATACTGATTTGTGCAAGGGAGGAGAGGAGTTAGATGATCTTGGCATTATTATTTTTGATAGGTTTTTTTATGGCTGAGGAAACTATCACTCAGCCTTCAGTCATGGTGAATAAAGAGGACAGTCTGATGCCAACCAACATGCCAGACACTCAAACAGCCCAAGAGTCCTTCAAAGCAAGCTCACAACAACACTACTTTTCACCTAATACCTTGTTTGCCAGCTTGAGGAATGACATCAGCCCCAGCTTTGCCCAAATATAGACAACTGGGCTTTTAATCTGCACACAGCTATATACCATCCTTGTCTGGCCTTATACTCTCATCTTTCAACTACCAATATCCTCTTTATGTAAAAAGACAATGCATGGAGAGAGAGACGGAAGGAGATCTGACTTGCTAGAGTCAGAGCAATTTACTGGACAAGGAAAAGAGGATGCTAGAAAGATTAGCAAAAAGCAGCCCCAAAAGACTTGAGATGAGTAGAAATATATCTTCAGCCAAGCCCTCTCCCTCAACAATGTAAGTCTGACATCCAGCTGACCTGTCCACTGGTAGGCCTCCCCAGCATCAAACACCATGAGGAGTGAATGGTGAGACAAAGAGGGGCAAATAACTTCACATCAAGCCATAGTTTCCTCAACTCTGAAAAGGAGTAATATGTATCTAATAGGGTTTTTGTATGAAAAATCACACAGCTGAGTGCCTGGCACATGTTGTTGTTGTTGTTGTTATGTGCCGTCGAGTCAGCCCTGACTCATAGCGACCCCTCCTTGGGTTTCCGAGGCAGTATCACTACAGAAGTAGGATTGCCCAACCTTCCTTCCGAGGAGTGGCTGGTGGGTTTGAACCGCCAGCCTTCTGGTTAGCAGTCAAGTGCCTTAGCCACTATGCTACCAGAGCCTGGCATATAGTAATACTCAATATTTAGTAGCCAAAAACTATATCCAAACTGAACCCACCAGCTTCCCACAGAATCCGTGTCTCTTCCTGAACTCTCTGAACCAGCTGGTGCCACAGAAGCTAGAAAATGGAGTTTCCCTGATTCTTCCCTTTCTTCCTGCTTCTGCAGCATATCATACAACTCGGTCAAACCAATTCCACATTTGGGAGGTTCTGCTTCCTGAGGCAGACTGCCAGTTATTTTCCAGTGTCTACTCTCTTGTCTTCCTCCACAGCAGAACCAATCTTTAGCTGCCAAATTAAATCTTTTTCAGACCCGCAGTTTAGATATGGTCACGTGACTAAGTAGAAGCTGTAGGAGTGTTTTGGTTACCTAGTGCTGCTCTAACAAAAATACCACCAATGGGATGCTTTAACAAACAGGAGTTTATTCTCTTACAATTTTGGAGGCTTTAAGTCTGAGTTCAAACTGCCAGGCTCTAGGGGCTGATTGAAAGCCCCTCAACCTTGGGCTTCGGCTCTGCCTCCTGCTCCCAGCCCACTGAAGCTGGAGACTTTTCTTCACTCAGACAGCTGCTGGCTGCTATGGCTGACAAGCCCAAAGTTGACAAGTAAAAAGGCACAGTCCCAATGTTACCAAACAACATGGCAGGCCATTAATTCAAGTCCAGATGAAGTCCTAAGATCAGCAGGGCATGGCAGGCTATTGAACAACAACTTGGCTATGTGCAAGATTCAAGTGTGCCAAAAGGCTAAAGACCAATCCCAAAGCTTCTCCTTACATGGGGAAAGCAGACCATATCCCTAAAGCAGCTACTCAGCTGCTTGTGGTAGAACCCACCATGGAGTTGACTGCCAGACTCTTCACGGGGAATAACTACCACCAGCTGCCCAGCCACTCAACCAGGCTCAGCCAATATGACACATAACCTTAACTACCACAAGGAGAATGCACCAAACTCCAAAGAGCTTTACTCACCTCCATGCTAAGCACCTTCCTGGGCTACTGGAACAGCTTCTAAATGAGGAGCAGAAATTGTGTTTTTCCTAACAAGCTAACTGCTCTCCTTCCAGGCCATGTCCTTATGGAACCACAGAACTAGAAGGACCTGTGAATATCTCCTAGGCCATCTCTCAACTGAATCTAGAAACTCCCTCCGCAACAGCACTCACATGTAACCTCCGCTTGAATTTTTGGCTTTAGGCTATTAGTTACATTATTAGGCAGTGCTACTGGTTGCAGTGCCTAAGGCACTTGACTGCTAACCAGAAGGCTGGCAGTTCAAACCCACCAGCAACTCCTCAGAAGGAAGGTTGGGCAATCTACTTCTGTAGTGATACTGCCTTGGAAGCCCAAGGAGGGGTCGCTATGAGTCGGGTCAACTCCACGGCACACAACAACAACAACTGGTTAGAAAGACAATTAAAAAAAAAAATCATTGTGATATGGGTACAAATTTACAAAGCAGATTCATTTCACTCACAATGGTAGAAAGACAATTCTTAAACTGAGCCAGTTGTATCTTCCTATAACTTTCCCCCACTGGTTCTCATTCTATCTGCTGGAACCATACAAAATAAGCCCGTGCTCTCTTCTGACAACAGATGTTTGCCATAAAACATTTGTAAGCAGCTATCATGTCCCCATTAAAACACTCATTATTCTGGCTAAGAAGCCCACTCCTGGAATTTAAAACAGCATAAGCATAGTTTTCACATGGTACATAGAAAGTGGATTGAAAGAGTGAATTTGCCTCATGATGTTAAAAGAATCAGGTTCTATGGAGAACTAAAATGTTGAGTGGCACCATTAGACCTATGGTAAATACCAAAATGAGTTAGGGACTCAAAACTATTAAGACAAAAAACAATTACAAGAAATCTGTAGTTAACCTAGTTTTATGACTATGAAGCAGGTTTGTTTAATCTCCAAAGCTTATTCCAGTGGAAATGGAAAGCAGGGAAAAGACAACATGGTGTGGGGATGGGGACATGGACTGGGAGTTAAGAGACTCAGATCCTGGTTCTGACCCTGTCTAAACCTAGTCATAGGACTTCTCTCACAGGACACTAGTTCCCTTATCAGCTGATGAAGCATCTAACCACAGCTAGATTGTCTCTAAGCATCTCTTCCATTTCTCCAAAAACCAATGATTCTAATTGTTCTCAATGAAACAGAAATTGGAACACTATGATAATTACAAGACTATAAATGACTTAAAACAGAGGCAGCTATTCATCTTTGTATCAATGAAAAAACCATAGTATCAAGTACATAGGTTTTCAACATGTTTGTTTAGTGTGCCAGTGATCATATTTGTAATGTACTGGCTCACCTCATAGCTGGAAATAGCTTCCATAAATCCTCTAGAAGCCACAGGGCTCTGAGGTAAAGAGACTACCATTCCATGTTGTTGTTATGTGCATCAAGTCAGACCCGACTCATAGCGACCCCTCCTTCGGTTTCCTAGGCAGTATCACTACAGAAGTAGATTGCCCCATCTTCCTTCCAAGGAGTGGCTGGTGGGTTTGAACCACCAGCCTTCTGGTTAGCAGTCAAGTGCCTTAGCCACTATGTTACCAGAGTTCTCGCCATTCCATGTAGCATTGGTTAATTCATCTGTAAAATGAGGATAATAACTGCCCTGTCTACCTCAAGAGGTTGTTATGAATACGAAATCTCTTTGAAAAATTATAATCAACAAATACATAAAAAATTAGCATTTTTCAACTGACCAGGCCGACCCCTAGGTGGGTGATTTGGAGGTCTGAATGCTGTTGTTGTTAGGTGCCATCAAATCAATTTTTAACACATAGCAACCTCATATAACAGAGCAGAACTGCCCTAGATTATAATCTTTCAGGAACAGATCAGCAGGTCTTTCTCCCACAGAGCTGTTGCATGGGTTCAAACCACCAACCTTTTAGTTAGCAGCTGAGCACTTAACCACTGCACCTCAGGGCTCCTTAGATGTCTCAACAGATTTCTTATAATTTTCACTGCTTTGTGATTTAATCTCAAGAGATCAACTACAGTTCCCAGTAAAATGGCAGAATAGGCAGATAAGCTACACAGACCCTCTTCAACAAAGAAAAGAGAAACCAAATGGCACAGATACAGAAAATAATCCTGGAGCCCTGAGCTTTGAAAGGAAGGATACAGAGGTGAATTAAACACCAACTAGTAGAAGAACCTGAATCAAAACAGTGAGTAGAATACAAACAGAAGTGTGGGGACTGTCAGCTGTACTTACGCCATGGATAGCCTGAATATTTCCAAGTGGTATTAGGACCTGAGGACTAACCTAAAAATCAGCCCTGCTCACCAATGGCAGCAAGGACTACTGCATGGGTAGCTGATGACTGAAAACAGAAACAGCTAAGAAAGAGAAAAACTGAGTTGTGGACTTTTGGCTGTCCAGAGGGTGCAGCCATTTTGAATGTTTACAACTGGCAGCCATTTTGGACATTTAAAGTGACAGCATTCTTGTTCAGATTCCAGGGACCTAAGATTAGGCTCTGCTTGCCAAAGACAGCACGGACATACGAGAGGTTGACAACTAGAAAGGAGACAGGTAGTAAGTGATGAGTGCTGCCAACTAGAGAATAGAGGAGCACAGTACCCTGCTTACTCAGATACATCCAAAGAAAACTAAAATCCTGGGCAAATCACTCCAACATACAATCACCAATTAAATATAAACAAAAAAAGGTCACAATGTCTTGGAGACAAAAGACCATCACAGTTCACACAAACAAGCAAGATAAAACAGCAGAAACAAGGGACCAGGATATAGACCCAGAATACATCCCTGAGGAAGCAGCAGCATTGGAACTCCCTGACAAGGAATTCAAAAGAATTATATTTAGGTACTGTTCTGGTTACCTAGTATGCTCTGACAAGGATATACCACAAATGGGATGTCCTTAACAAACAGGAGTTTAGTGTCTTACAGTTTGGAGGCTTTAAGTCCAAATTCAAAGTGCCAGGCTCTAGGAGCTGGGGGAAAGCCCCTCAACCTTGGGGTCCAGCTCTGCCTCCTGCTCCTGGCCCACTGGAGCTAGAGGTGTTTCTTCACTCAGACAGCTGCTAGCTGCTGAGGCTGACAAAGCCAAAGTTGACAAATAAAAAGGCACAGTCCTGATGTTACCAAACCACATGGCAGGCCATCAATTTAAGTCCATTGTAAATCCCAAGGTCAGCAGAGCATGGCAGGCTGCTGAAAAATGACACAGCTACATTCAGGGTCCAAGCATGCCATAAGCTAGAGACCATTCCCCAAGGCTTCTGCTTATACACAGGAAGCAGACCACATTCCCTAAGGCAGCTACTCAGCTGCTCATAGTAGATTCCACCATGGAGTTAATTACCAGTCTCATCATGGGGAATAACTACCACCAGCTGCCCAGCCACTCAACCACACCCAGCCAAGTTGACACACAAACATAACTACCACAGGTACCTTCAATGGACTGAGAGACAGATGAAGGAAAACACTGATAAAATTGAGGAAAACACAGACAAATTCCTAGAACAATTTTGGAAGACAATATAAGAACAAAATAAATTAAATATTAGAAAGGATACAAAATCTACAGATAGAAATCCAGAAAATTAATACTAAATTTTCAGAAATAGATAACACATTGAATGGGCAAAGGAGTAGAATTGATGCAATGGAAGACAGAATTAGTGAGATTGAAGACAAATACCTGACTATTTCTTTGGAAAGGGATCAATCTGACAAAAGATCAAAACAAAATGAAGAAAGCCTAAAGTTCATGTGCAATACCATCAAAAGGAATAACCTATGTGTCATAGGAATTCCAGAACAGGAAGAGACAAATGAAACCACAGAGAATTATCAAATATTTTGTTGGAAGAGAATTTCCTTGATATGATGAAAGACAAGAATATATCTATTCAAGAAGTCCAAAAAACCCCAAACAGGATAGACCTCAAAAGGAAATCATCAAGACATATCATCATCAAACTCACCAAAACTAAGACAAAGAAAGAATCCTGAAAGCAGCATGGGAAAAACAAAAAGTTACCTACAAAGGGCAACCAATAAGACTAAGTTCTGATTTCTCAGCAGAAACCATGTAGTCAAGAAGGCAATGGGATGGTATATATAAAACCCTGAAAGGAAAAAATTTCCAACCAAGAATTATATACTCAGTAAAATTCTCTCTCAAATATTATGGTGAAAGTAGGACATTGCAAGATCAGCAGAAATTAAGACAATCTGATAAAATCAGACAAACCTTACAAAAGGTTCTAAAGGAAGTCCTCTGGACAGAGAACCAACAACAGCAAAT
Source organism: Orycteropus afer afer (assembly GCF_000298275.1). Taxonomy (NCBI): domain Eukaryota; kingdom Metazoa; phylum Chordata; class Mammalia; order Tubulidentata; family Orycteropodidae; genus Orycteropus; species Orycteropus afer. The sequence continues at coordinate 17,989,343 of NW_006921615.1, forward strand.
AACAACCGACCATTAACACACATGATGACATAACCCTGAAACCAACCCAGTTATGGAAGTATCCAAAGTAACTAAGACTATAAGATTGTAAACAGGCAACCAGAGACATCAAGTGACAAATGAGGACAACTACAAACCAAAAAGAGGGAAAAAATTGCATAGTTATAGAACTTATACATGGTGAGGGAGGCCAAGACAATTGCAAGATAGAACACACTGTTCTAAACTTGGGAAGAAAATTATAAATCACAGGGTAATTGCAAAGAAAAATGATAAACTTTCATATCAAAATAAAAAAGAGGACAAACACAAATATTTAGCAAATACTAAAACAATAGCAATGAAGGCCATGATAACATGATTCATAAACAAAACAAGCTCAGCATAGAAAATTATATGGAACAAAGAAATCAGCAACACCACAGAAATGCACATAATAAAATGACAGCAACAGATTCATACTTGTTGATAATTACACTGAATGTCAATGGATTAAACATACCACTCAAGAGACACAGTTGCAGACTGCAAAAGAAAACATCACCCATCAATTTGCTGTCTACAAGAGACACAGCTTAGAGACAAAGACAAAAACAGACTAAAAATCAAAGGTTGGAAAAAGATATACCAAGCAAATGGCAATCATAAAAGAGCAGGAGTGGCAATATTAATTTCTGATAAAATTGACTTTAAGACAAAAACTACCATAAGAGACAAGGAAGAAGATTAGATAATGATTAAAAGATCAATTGAACAAGAGGACATAACCATAATAAATACATATGCACCCAACAAGAGAGCCCCAAAAATACATAAATCAGATTTTAACAGAATTAAAAAGAGAAATAGATGACTCCACAGTCATAGTATGACACAGACTTTTCGGGGATTACTGGACACTGGCTCTGAATTGACACTAATTCCAGGAGACCCAAAGCGTCATTCTGGCCCACCAGTCAGAGTGGGGGCATATGGAAGTCAAGTTATTGATGGAGTCTTAGCCAAGGTGCGTCTCACAGTGGGTCCAGTGGGTCCCCGAACCCATCCTGTAGTGATTTCCCCAGTGCCAGAATGCATAATTGGAATAGATATACTCAGCAATTGGCAGAATTCCCACATTGGCTCCCTGACATGTGGAGTAAGGGCTATTATGGTAGAAAAACCCAAGTGGAAGCCATTAGAACTGCCTCTACCTACAAAAATAGTAAACTGAAAGCAGTACCGCATCCCTGCAGGGGTTGCAGAGATTACTGCCACCATCAAGGACTTGAAGGGTGCAGGGGTGGTGATTCCCACCACAACTTCATTTAATTCACCTATCTGGCCTGTGCAAAAAACAGATGGATCTTGGAGAATGACAGTAGATTATCGTAAACTTAATCAGGTGGTGACTCCAATTGCAGCTGCTGTTCCTGATGTGGTTTCATTGCTTGAGCAAATTAGTACATCTCCTCCTGGTACTTGGTATGCAGCTATTATCT
>NW_006921615.1:17992538-17993222 GCF_000298275.1 Orycteropus afer afer
GGGTGATCAGCCAGCAACCTGGTGCCAGGTTGATTACATTGGACCACTTCCATCATGGAAAGGACAGTGTTTTTTTCTTACTGGAACAGATACTATTCGGGATATGGATTCGCCTTCCCTGCACGCAATGCTTCTGCTAAAACTACCATCTGTGGACTTATAGAATGCCTTATCCACCGTCATGGTATCCCACACAGCATTGCTTTGGATCAAGGGACTCATTTCACAGCAAATGAAGTGCAGCAATGGGCTTACGCTCATGGAATTCACTGGTCTTACCATGTTCCCCATCATCCTGAAGCAGCTGGCTTGATAGAACGCTGGAATGGCCTCCTGAAAACACAATTACGCCACCAGGTAGGTGGCAATACCTTGAAGGGTTGGGGCAATGTTCTCCAGGAGGCTGTATATGCTCTAAACCAGCATTCAATATATATATGGTTCTGTTTCTCCAATAGCCAGGATTCATGGGTCCAGCAACCAAGGGGTAGAAACAGGAGTGGTACCACTCACTATTACCCCTAGTGACCCAGTCAAAAAATTTTTCTTTCCTGTCCTTGCTACCCTATGCTGTGTGGGTCTGGAGATCTTAGTCCCCAAGGGAGGAACACTCCCACCTGGAGACACAATACTGATTGCATTGAACTGGAAATTAAGAATGCCACCCGGCCATTTTGGCTTCCT